>NW_027601346.1:0-298000 GCF_053455715.1 Rhinoraja longicauda | reverse complement strand
TATCGTTGTTTATCCCTGAAAAGTTCCAGCACATTGTCCCAGTGCTCAACACCAACATAGCTGGGAGAAGAAAGAAAGCATTTGCCATCAGCGTCGTCAATGGGGTTGGAAGTCGCTATGCCCACAAGGTACTGAGGAAATCGACCTGAGCAAGACCATCTGGCAAGACATTTGGAAAAAAGCCCGATGCATAATTAGTCGCAGTCCCAACAAGACTCTGAAGGTTCCAGCCAAAATGAGAATTACGGGAATATTGCCCCGAAAGCCTTTTTGGAGCAAAAACATCTGGCAAGACATTTGGCGTAGTCAGCAGAATTCAGACAACCAGTAATGTTTAAGTCGAAGAAATCGGTGGTGCCTAAACCTTATCGGATCCCAGGGTGGGTGGACAACACGGACGGCTTTGCGAGTTTGGCCAACATAATGGCCCTGTCCTGGCTGCCCGTTGACTGGTCCGACGGACTAAACAGTCCTAACGTTAAAATCGGGCACCAAATATCAACAAAATACTTTGTTGTAGAAACTCTGTTGCATGAATCGGGTGATTTATCGAACACAACATTTGGCGGCGAAGCCATATTTGCAGTACTATGTTGATTGTGGTCACTGCTATAGCAATAGTGTCAATAAACTGGACCGAGCGTGGAAAAGATTTGCAAGTGTGTTGTTAGAACCTGAGTGTAATGTCCCGTCATATCTGTTAGTCTTGTGTCATGTTCTGTGTTTAGATTCCCATGTCACGTCATGTCCACGTCTTGTCCTTTGCGGTTCGTCAAGTTAAAATCACTCATGTCAAGTCTCGTGCTCACTTCCTGTTTTAAGGTGAAACTTACCTCTTATCTCATTTCAGGTCCCTTGACTTCCTGCCATTGTAATTGTCAGCCCCGCCTTGATTGTTTCCACCTTTGTGCCCTTACCTCATGTATATATAGTCCACGCCTCCCTTTGTCCTGTGCCAGTTCGTCTTGTGATTCATGTGCTCTCGGTCATTGATTCTCGACTCACCCGCATTGTTTCCAAGTTCTTGTCAAGCGTAGTATAGTTAGTGAGTATCCTAGTAAGTATTTTTGTAACTAATGTTTTTGTCCATTAGAGAGTCAGAGTGGACAGCTATGTGCTGAGCCGGAAGAAATGGGGGAGATATTAAACAATTTCTTTTCTTCGGTATTCACCGAGGAGAAGGATATTGAATTATGTGAGGTAAACGAAACAAGTAGAGTAGTGATGGAAATTATGAGGATTAAAGAAGAGGAGGTACGGACACTTTTGAAAAATATAAAAGTGGATAAGTCTCCAGGTCCTGATAGGATATTCCCTAGGACATTGAGGGAAGTTAGTGCAGAAATAGCAGGGGCTATGACGGAAATATTTCAAACGTCATTAGAAACGGGGATGGTGCTGGAAGATTGGCGCATTGTGCATGTTGTGCCTTTGTTTTAAAAAGGTTCTAAAAGTAAACCTAGCAATTATAGACCTGTTAGTTTGACGTCTGTGGTGGGAAAATTAATGGAAAAGATACTTAGGGACAATATATATAATTATATGGATAAACAAGGCCTGATTAGAAACAGTCAACATGGATTTGTGCCTGGAAGGTCATGTTTGACTAATCTTCTTGTTGTCTATATGGACTTCAGTAAGGCATTTGACAAGGTTCCACATGGTAGGTTGATTAAGAAGGTTAAATCGTTGGGTATTAATAGTGAGGTTGCAAGATGGATTCAACAATGGCTGAATGGGAGATACCAGAGGGTAATGGTTGACAACTGTATGTCAGGTTGGAGGCCAGTGTCTAGTGGAGTACCCCAAGGATCTGTGTTGGGTCCACTGTTGTTTGTCATTTACATTAATGATCTGGATGATGGTGTGGCAAATTGGATTAGTAAATATGCAGATGATACTAAGATAGGTGGTGTAGTTAATAATGAAGTAGAGTTTCAAAGTCTACAGAGAGACTTGGGCCTTTTGGAAGGGTGGGCTGAAAGATGGCAGATGGAGTTTAATGCTGATAAGTGTGAGGTGCTGCATTTTGGTAGGACAAATCAAAATAGGACGTACCGGGTAAATGGTAGGGAATTGAGGAATGCAGTGGAACGGAGGGATCTGGGAATAACTGTGCATTGTTCCCTGAAGACAGAATCTCATGTGGATAGGGTGGTGAAGAAGGCGTTTGGTATGCTTGCCTTTATAAATCAGAGCATCGAATATAGAAGTTGGGATGTAATGTTAAAATTGTACAGGGCATTGGTGAGGCCGAATCTGTAGTATGGTGTGCAGTTCTGGTCGCCAAATTATAGGAAGGATGTCGACAAAATGGAGAGGGTACAGAGGAGATTTACTAGAATGTTGCCTGGGTTTCAGCACTTAAGCTACAGAGAGAGGTTGAACAGGTTGGGTCTTTATTCTTTGGAGCGTAGAAGGTTGAGGTGGGACTTGATAGAGGGTTTTAAAATTTTAAGAGGGACGGACAGAGTTGACGTGGGTAGGCTTTTCCCCTTGAGAGTGGGGAAGATTCCAACAAGGGGACATAACTTTAGAATTGAGGGACAAAAGTTTAGGGGTAACATGAGGGGTAATTTCTTTACTGAGAGGGTGGTGGCTGTATGGAATGGGCTTCCGGTGGAAGTGGTGGAGGCAGGCTCGATTTTATTATTTAAGAGTAAATTGGATAGGTATATGGATGAGAGGGGATTGGAGGGTTATGGTCTGAGAGCAGGTAGATGAGACTAGGTCAGAGAGAGTGGTCGGCGTGGACTGGTAGGGCCGAACGGGCCTGTTTCCGTGCTGTAGTTGTTATATGGTTATTATATGGTAAGTTTAGGGTTTTGGTTTGTATCGCAGTGTTCTTTAATTTGGAAATTAAAGAACGCCTTTTTTTCCTCCAAATTGACTCTTGTGTGTGAGTCGTGCGTTTGAGTCCAGTTCCTGTGTGCCTCAGAACCTAACAGAACGAACTGGCCATAATATGGACTCAGCCGACTCTAAGATTTGCAAATCAGCCCTTGCCAACCAGGGCACTAAGATCCAGCACCAGGAGGAGCAGCTGCGCTCAGTCAGTCACGGGGTGCGCGAGCTGAACGATCGACAAGGCGAGTTCGTCATCAGTGACGACCCAGATTAACCACCTCGCTGTACAACTCCATTGGGTTCTGGCTCGTCCCGACCCAACCTCGGCAGCTTCTCCACTGGCTCACGTTGAACCTCCAGCCGGCCATCCGCCTGCTGTTCCGGCCACGCCTGCGAACCCCACGCTGATTCTACGCCTAGCTTCACCAGATAAGTTCTCTGGAGACTCTGAGAATTGTAGATCATTCCTTGTACAATGCGAACTCCACTTCAAGCATAACCCTGCACACTTCCCCTCAGACCAGGCCAGGATAGCATTTATTGTGTCCCATTTGACGGGACGAGCCGCAACATGGGCCACTGCGGAGTGGTCTCGGGGCTCCACAGTCTGCCAGGATCTAGACCTCTTCCAAAGAACATTTAGCAGTATTTTTGATCACACTTCCTCTGCTAGGGAAGCTTCCCGAGTTTTACTGCAGCTAAAACAGAACACTCGCCCAGTGATAGACTATGCCATTGACTTCCGAACCCTTGCAGCAGACAGTGGGTGGAATATGCCTCCACAAGTGGATGCATTCATGAATGGGTTGTCGGAGGCTATAAAGGACAGACTTTCACCTTTTGAGTTACCCAGTGATCTAGAGACATTAATTACCAGGGCTACTCGTGTCGATAACAGGATAAAGGAAAAGGAAAGACACCAGGCTGCTGATCGTCCTCCCAATCACCAGGGGCGCTCCTCCGGGTCCTTCACACCGAAGAAGTCATCGTTCCCTGTCCATCGCTGGCCGGAGAAAACAGCGCCCTCTCAGCTGTCGGAGGAACCCATGCAGCTAGGACGAACCAGGCTGACTCCGGAGCAGCGACAGCACCGCCTGAAGGACGGAGCCTGCTTTTACTGCGGTCAACAAGGACACCGTCTGACCGACTGCTCGGTAAAAGGGGTGGCTCACCAGTGAAAAGGAGGACACTGGTGAGTCAATTCCCCGTTTCGGACTTACCTCCTCGACCTCTGACACAGGTAACCCTCACTCTGAATCAGCAAATTGTGACTCGGGGGGGTTTGATCGACTCGGGAGCCGACGAGAGTCTCATGGACTGGACTCTAGCTCGATCGTGTAAGGTTAAATCTGTGCCCTTGTTGCACCCTATTGTGGGGAGCGCTTTAGATGGACGTCAGTTGTTTGAGATAACTCATCGTACAGAACCTGTCAAAGTCATGTTCAATGCTAACCATGTGGAGATAATGTCTTTTCACTTGTTTGACTCAGCTCAACATCCCTTGGTCTTTGGTTTCCCCTGGCTGCAGAAACACAATCCTCAGATTGATTGGCGATCTGGTAAGATCAGACGATGGGGGGTTGAGTGCACACAATCATGTCTTGTTGATCCAGTGAACAAAGGGGTGAGTTACGGGAAGATCCGGGCGGTTTTGGGAATAAATGTTCTTAAATCTGAAGAAATAAAGATTTCTAATGACGATGATGACTATCGCGATCTGTCGAAGGTTCCACCCTGTTACCATGAACTGAAGGAGGTGTTCAACAAGTCCAGGGCCACCACCCTACCTCCTCATCGACCTTTCGACTGCGCTATCAACCTGCTGCCGGGGGCCCCTATTCCCAAGGGGCGACTGTACTCCATATCCGGCCCCGAGAGGAAGGCGATGGATGAGTACATTGAGTCCTCCCTGAGGACGGGCATTATTCGCCCGTCCTCCTCGGCAGCAGGCGCGGGGTTTTTCTTTGTGGGCAAGAAAGATGGGTCACTTCGTCCCTGCATAGATTACAGCCCCCTAAACGAGATTACGATCAAGAATCGTTACCCACTTCCTTTGATGTCTTCTGCTTTTGAACTGTTGCACAAAGCCAAAGTATTCACTAAACTAGACTTAAGGAATGCATACCACCTAGTGAGAATCAGAGAGGGGGATGAGTGGAAAACTGGGTTTAACACCCCTAACGGGCACTACGAGTATTTGGTGATGCCGTTCGGGTTAACCAATGCCCCCGCAGTCTTCCAAGCTTTTATGAACGAGGTCCTCAGGGAATTTCTCAATGAGTGTGTTTTTGTCTACCTTGATGACATTCTTATCTTCTCTCCAGACATACAGTCTCATGAGCGTCATGTCAAGTGTGTGTTGCAGAAGCTCCTAGCTAACCGTCTGTATGTGAAGGCCGAGAAGTGCGACTTCCACGCAGCCACAATGTCCTTTCTGGGCTACATTATATCGGCCGACCACATCCAGATGGACCCTGAGAAGGTCAGTGCGGTGGCCAATTGGCCCACCCCCACTAACAGAAAGAAGGTGCAACAGTTTCTCGGATTTGCAAACTTTTACAGACGTTTTATTAGAGACTTCAGAGCTGTTGCTGCTCCTCTGCACTCTGTCACGTCTTCCAAGACCCAGTTCCAGTGGAATCCTCAGGCCGAAGCCGCCTTCCAGCGCCTCAAAACATTGTTCACCAACGCTCCTGTTCTGACCATCCCAGATCCCCAGAGACAGTTCATTGTGGAGGTGGATGCCTCCAACGAGGGGATTGGGGCGGTACTTTCCCAGAGAGCAGAGAAGGACAACCGGATTCATCCCTGCGCCTACCTGTCACGTAAGTTGACCCCAGCAGAAAAGAATTACGATGTCGGAAACAAAGAACTGCTGGCGGTCAGAGCCGCATTGGGGGAGTGGAGGCACTGGCTGGAGGGGGCCGAGCAACCTTTTCTGGTATGGACAGATCACAAGAACCTGGAATACATCCGTAAAGCCAAGAGACCCAACTCACGTCAGGCCAGATGGACTCTGTTTTTTAGTAGGTTCAACTTTTCTCTGTCTTACAGGCCCGGTTCCCAGAACACAAAACCAGACGCCCTGTCCCGACTTTATGACCCTGAACCTGATACCAGAGAACCCGAACCCATCCTGCCACTTAACCGTTTGGTAGGAGCGGTGTCTTGGCAGATCGAAACAGATGTGAAGCAGGCTAATGATGAGACTCCAGCACCGAGTGGCTGTCCTACTAACCGTTTGTTTGTTCCTGTGACATTACGCCCCCAGGTAATCCACTGGGCTCACACGTCCCTGCTCACATGCCATCCAGGTGCCAAGAGAACTGTTTTTGTGGTTAAACAGCGTTTTTGGTGGCCTTCACTTGAGAAGGATATAGCTGAATATGTGGCCGCCTGCCCTGTCTGTGCAAGGAGCAAGCCCTCCAGACAAGCCCAAGCGGGCCTGCTGCACCCACTTTCAGTCCCTCAGAGGCCCTGGTCCCACATCTCTATTGACTTTGTTACTGGGTTGCCGGCCTCCAAAGGTAACACAACTGTCCTGACGGTGGTAGACCGATTTTCAAAGATGGTACATTTTATCGCTGTGGCCAAGCTCCCCTCTGCCAAAGAGACGGCAGAGTTACGTTTTTCGTATCCATGGTTTCCCTACAGACATTGTCTCGGACCGAGGCCCTCAGTTTGTGTCCAAGTTTTGGAGTGAGTTTTGTTCCCTCATAGTTGCCACCGTCAGCCTGTCTTCTGGTTACCATCCGCAATCCAATGGCCAGACTGAGCGGATGAACCAGGAGCTCGAGACCTGCTTGCGCTGTCTGGTCGCGCAGAACCAGACCACCTGGAGCGACCATCTCATCTGGGTCGAGTACGCACGCAACATGCTTCCTACGGCTGCCACGGGACTCACACCCTTCCAGTGTGCCTATGGCTATCAGCCCCCCTTGTTCTCGGCTTATGAGGGTGAGGTGACGGTGCCTTCTGCCCACGCCATGATCCGACGCTGTCGCCGAATCTGGGACGGAGCTCGGAGGGTTCTACTCCGGGGTCAGTCCCGGATGAAAGCGGCAGCCGACCGCCACCGCAGATCCACTCCGCATTATCGCCCAGGCCAGAAGGTATGGCTGTCTACAAAGGAGTTGCCACTACACGTCCACGCCAGAAAGCTGGCTCCAAGGTTCGTGGGTCCATTTCCCATTTCGAAAGTCATTAACCCTGTTTCGGTCCGTCTACAACTCCCCAGGTCATTAAGGGTTCACCCTACATTCCACGTCAGCAAAATAAAACCGGTCAAGGAAAGTGCACTTGTGCCCGCCTCCAAACCCCCTCCACCCCCGGCTCATCGACGGTGGTCCGGTCTACACAGTTAAGGCACTTCTTGCAGTCCGCAAGAGAGGTCGCGGTCGCCAGTTTCTGGTCGACTGGGAAGGCTACGGTCCTGAGGAGAGGTGCTGGATTCCTGCCAGCCTCATTTTGGACAAGACTTTGATCAAGGACTTTGACAAGACTCATCCTGACCGGGGGACGGCACGTGATGACGTAGGCACAGGTCGTGGTCTTCCAGCTCCTCCGAACAAAACTTAGAAAAGTACCGAGTAAAATTGAACAAAAGTTTCTTAGAAAGTCTATAATTCTCTATAAGGACTGGGGGATTATTTAGACATGCCTCCTAAACAAAAACTGAAGAAACCGACCAGGTTAAAGAGATCGGGTGAGAAGAGGGAAGGAGGCCCTGTTGAGTTGGAGAATCCTCGTGCTCAAGTTGAGAGGACTGGTCCCGAAGAATGGCAAGTAGCGGCGGCACCCGGGAGGAAGAAGCATGCCTCGCGTGAATACGGGGAACCGCGCATGCGCGAACAAGTGGAACCGCGCATGCGCGAAATGTCACAAGGGAAGTTAAAGAAACTACAATCCCAGGAGGCCTCTGCCACAGATAGTGACATCGACCAGCACCAGGACCAAGAACATATAGACGATCAAGAAGATTCATCAGAAGGTGAACCTTGCCTACCAGATAGACCTAAAGGTAAAATTGAAAGTAAAAAATATAGGGGAAGTATGGAAGAGATCTTACAAGAAGTATGTGAACAATTAAAAAATAATACCATCGCTATTAACAGAAGTTTAAAAAAAATTGATAAATTGGATAAAAAAGTTTAAAAACTGGAAGTTAAGACCGAAGATACTATTGAAAGAGTGAATAAGATCGAAGACAACGTAACTGCTTGGATAACAGAAAGGAAACAGATATTTCAAAAACTGGACTTGTTGGAGAATACTAGTAGACGAAACAATATCATATCATATATATATACAGCCGGAAACAGGCCTTTTCGGCCCTCCAAGTCCGTGCCGCCCAGCGATCCCCGCACATTAACACTATCCTACACCCACTAGGGACAATTTTTACATTTACCCAGCCAATTAACCTACATACCTGTACGTCTTTGGAGTGTGGGAGGAAACCGAAGATCTCGGCGAAAACCCACGCAGGTCACGGGGAGAACGTACAAACTCCTTACAGTACAGCACCCGTAGTCAGGATCGAACCTGAGTCTCCGGCGCTGCATTCGCTGTAAAGCAGCAACTCTACCGCTGCGCTACCGTGCCGCCCGGTATAAAGATTGTTGGTCTTGAAGAAGGCGCAGAGGGAGAAGATTCAATAGAATTCTTTCAAAAATGGATTCCGAATATTTTGGGAATGGAAAAAAGTGAAATCGAAATTGAAAGGGCACATAGGGCATTAAGACCAAGTCCAAAACAGGGTCAGTATCCGAGATCAATTCTCATAAAATTATTGAGATATCAAGATAAAGAAAGAATTTTGAAGGCGGCTGCACAATGCAAAAAGAATTCTACTCCTCCGAAAAGTGGAGAGAATAAACTTTTTTTCTATCCTGATATAAGTTATGAGCTTTTGAAGAGAAGGAAGGAATTCAACCCTGCGAAAAAAGCCCTGCGGCAAAAAGGCTATCGATTTTACCTGCGATACCCTGCAACACTGAAAATTTTTATAGAAAGAGAAGGAAACAAATTTTTTACTGATTACCAGGAAGCTGAGGAATTTGCTTTAAAACTTCCAAAGGCTCACCAGATACAAGAAGAACGACAATGAGACATGGATTGAAACGGATATGAACGGAGAGAAGATAAAGGATATGAAATGTAAAGATTTAATGAATAATGATTGGGAGAAAAGGTTATGCTAGTTCGGGGGGGCTGGAGAACCACCAATTGATGACTGCGGGATTCATGTGTGTATTCATGGCGTGTGCCATTGAGAATCTATGCTATTAGCTGATATAGTCAATTAGAGATATTATATTTTGTTGTAGTAGAGATGTTGTTGTTTTAGCTAATATAAAATGAATGCTTATTTTAGTGGAAAGCAGTAAGATGGATGCTTGTGGCAGAAATGTTATCCTTGGGAACAGAATGTGTTTGTCCCTTTATGAATGGTAAGGAGCGTACAGAAGAGATGGCTATTGTCCTCTCCCACTACTCTGTCTGACTGCGAGTGCTGTGTATTGAAACAGTAAAACAAGGTCATGCAGCTACGAGATTGCTCGTCTATAGAGATAAGAAAGTTTCTTTCTTAGTAACAACTCCTTATTTGGGTGCGTGTGAAAGTAGGAAAAGTTTTGAATCCACTCTAGGTAAATTGATGCGTTTCTCTAAAAACATGTGACTTATATTAATGGTTTGGTTTCTGAGCATGTGACCTGTATCAATGATTTTGTCTTCTCTGTAACCATGGGAATTGTATTAGATGTGTAATTGGTCCTTGATTTCTTTTTGTCACACCTCTCTTTTTCTGTGTAAAAAAGTAAACAATCGTGGAGAAGTTGTTCTTCCCCTCCCCTGAGTTGAGGTCTCTTCAGACACTAGTGTTGTGTCTGGAGATCTTCTCGGGAAGAACCCCATGGTGGAATAAATCTGATGTGCTAATCCAGTATCACGTGTGATTATTCAGACTGAAGGTAAAGAATTTGATTTAACACCATGACCCGTAAAATGGAGGGAGGTAATGCTGTTTTCTTTTTTATAAACAGCATTAGTAGGGGGTTATTTTGGGTTTCTTTAACTATTTCTTTTTCTTTTTCTTCTTTTAGCCTGGATGTTGGGGGGGGGGGGGGATGTACAGCAACATGGTGAATTTTAAGGAAACTCCCCAAAGAACCATGAGAAACGAGGTGTTAAGTAATGTTATAGATAGGAGTAATTTTGTTAAGAATAATGGTTAAATTACTGAACTTTTTGAGTTTTAATGTTAATGGGTTAAATGGGCCGGTAAAAAGAAAAAGAATTTTAACATATATTAAAAAAATGAAGATAGATATAGCTTTCTTGCAGGAAACTCATTTAACAGAGATGGAACATCAGAAATTAAAAAGAGACTGGGTGGGAACGGTTACTGCAGCTTCATTCAATTCAAAAGCGAGGGGAGTTGCAATTTTGATTAATAAAACATTACCAATCAAAATACAAAATACAATTATTGATCCTGCGGGAAGATATGTGATTATACATTGCCAACTCTTTTCGGAATTATGGACCTTGATGAATATTTATGCACCAAATGAAAATGATATAAAATTTATACAAGAAACTTTTTTGAATCTGGCCGATGCCCACGATAAAATACTAATAGGTGGAGACTTTAATTTTTGTTTAGACCCAGTTTTAGATAGATCAGTTTGGACAGTTACAAAAACGAAAATAGCAAAATTAACTTTGTCATTGATGAAAGATTTAAATCTAACCGATATATGGAGAAGACTTATTAACCCAAGAGAAAGAGATTATTCTTTTTACTCATATAGACATAAAACTTATTCGAGGATTGATCTCTTTTTATTATCAACAAACATACAGGACAGAGTGAAAAATGTTGAATATAAAGCAAGAATATTATCAGATCACTCCCCTTTAACAATGTCAATGGTAATGATGGATAAAGAGGAAATTACTTATAGATGGAGAGTTAATTCAACATTATTAAATCGAGAAGATTTTTGTGAGTTTATGAGAAGACATATTCAATTTTTTTTAGATACAACTTCCAACTCAGTTGATGATAAATTTGTTATATGGGATGCAATGAAAGCATATTTGAGAGGACAGATAATAAGTTATACTTCCAAAATGAAGAAAGAATATATGGCCGAAGTAGAGCAATTGGAGAAAGAAATTACAAAATTAGAAAAAGAATCTCAAAGGTATGTAACGGAAGAGAAACGAAGACAACTTATCAATAAGAAGTTACAATATAATACATTACAGACATACCGAACAGAAAAAGCAATTATGAGAACTAAACAGAGGTACTATGAGTTAGGAGAGGGATCACATAAGGTCCTTGCCTGGCAGTTGAAAGCCGAACAGTCTTCGAGAACGATTAACGCCATTAGAATAAATACAAATAAAATCACTTATAAACCTTTAGAAATTAATGAAACCTTTAAAAAAAATTATTCTGAATTATACCAGTCAGAATCACAAAAAGATACTAATGAGATAGATTTTTTTTTAGCACAAATAAACCTTCCTAAATTAAATTTAGAAGAACAGATGGGATTAGATATGCCTTTTTCATTAAAAGAGGTCAAAGAAGTTTTAATATCACTAGAGTAATAAATCCCCAGGAGAAGATGGGTTCCCATCAGAATTTTATTAAAAAATTAAAGAATTATTAATTCCTCCTTTTATGGAGGTAATACTTCAGGCGGAAAGAACACATAATCTCCCAGAGTCTTTTACGACAGCGATTTTAACAGTAATACCAAAAAAAGATAGGGACCCTTTAAAACCAACATCATATAGACCTATATCTTTGCTGAATACAGATTATAAAATAGTAGCAAAAATTTTATCTAATAGATTGTCTAAGTATTTACCAAAATTAGTACATATGGATCAAACTGGATTTATTAAAAATAGACATTCTGCAGATAATGTAACTAGGTTACTTAGTATAATGCATTTGGCACAAAAGAGGAATGAAATAAGTGTAGCAGTAGCTCTGGATGCAGAAAAAGCATTTGATAGGTTAGAGTGGGATTTTTTATATAAAGTATTGGAAAAATATGGGTTAGGAACAACTTTTATAAACTGGATTAAAACTCTAAATGTGAATCCCAAATCTAAAGTAGTGACAAATGGCCAAATTTCAACACCGTTTCAATTAAAAAGGTCAACTAGACAAGGATGCCCATTATCACCTGCTTTATTTGTCCTGGCGATAGAACCGTTAGCTGAACTAATTAGAACTGACCCAGATATTAAGGGTTTTAAAGTCAATCAGGAAGAATTTAAGATTAATTTATTTGCAGATGATGTTTTGATATACTTAACAAAACCATTAGATTCGTTGCGCAACCTATCTTTTAGATTAGAAGAATATGGAAGAATATCAGATTATAAAATAAATTGGGATAAAAGTGAAATTTTACCCCTTACTAAAGGAGATTACACTCAATGTCGATTACTAACCTAATTTAGATGGCCATTAATTGGTATAAAGTATTTAGGTATAAGAATTGATAATGATATGAAGAATTTATATAAATTAAATTATTTATTATTACTAAGAAAAATAAAAGACCTTGATAAATGGATGACATTACCAATAACATTAATAGGAAGAGTTAATGCCGTTAAAATGAATATATTTCCGAAGTTACAATATTTATTCCAAACATTACCAATACAAGTACCACAGAAGTTTTTTCAAGAGTTAAATAAATATGTGCGGAAATTTCTCTGGAAAGGTAAGATGTCAAGAATATCGTTGGAAAAATTGACATGGAGAATTACAACTTCCAAACTTTAAGAATTATTATAAAGCAAACCAACTGAGGTTTATTGCATCTCTTTTTGAAGAAAAACAACCGGCATGGATAAGAATAGAACTAGACAAAATAGGAGAAAATATACCAGAAGACTTTATATATAAATGGGAACCTAAATTGATACGGGGACTGAAAGAATCTCCATTATTAAAATACTTGATCGGATTATGGAATAAGGTAAATTTTGAGGATGAAACAAAAAAATCTTTATTAGGAAAGACAACTTTGATTCAGAATAGATTGATACCTTTTACAATGGATAACCAGCTTCTATATATCATATCATATCATATATATACAGCCGGAAACAGGCCTTTTCGGCCCTCCAAGTCCGTGCCGCCCAGTGATCCCCGTACATTAACACTATCCTACACCCACTAGGGACAATTTTTTACATTTACCCAGCCAATTAACCTACATACCTGTACGTCTTTGGCATCAAAAAGGGATTAGATATATAGGTGATTGCTTTGAAAAAGGTATATTGATGTCATTTGAACAATTGAAAAATAAATATCATATATCAAATAATTCTCTTTTCTGTTACTTTCAATTAAGAGCTTATTTAAAAGATAAATTGGGTCAAACAATGTTATTGCCGAAATCTAAGGAAATTGAAAACCTAATTCAAAAAGGACAAATAATGTTTTTAACTTCTATTATATATAGAATATATAGCCTGTCCGTGGGTGCGGGGGGAAGAGAGGGGAAGTTTTGTTGCCTCCATCACAGTGAGGGGGTGTTTGGAGTCACTGTGATGGATGTTTGTGTTGGGGTCGGGTGTCCTGTGTTCTTTTCTTTTGTGACTGCTGAAATTTCGTTCGGTGTTGTGCCGAATGACAATAAAGTGTTGTTATGTTATGTTATGTTATATAATCTAATTCAAAAAAAGGCTCCTAAACAAGGAATTCATATATCAAGGCGAAAATGGGAAACGGATTTGAATATTAATATTGATGGAACAAATTGGTCAAAACTATGCCTTGACAGTATGAAAAATACAATAAATGTTCGGTTTAGACTAGTACAATATAACTTCCTGCATCAATTATATATCACACCACAAAAATTAAAGAGAATAAATTCAAGTTTATCTGACCAATGTTTTCGGTGCAATCAAGAAATTGGTACTTTTTTTCATTCTACTTGGTCCTGTTCAAAAATACAACCTTTTTGGACAAACTTAAGAAGTTTTTTAGAACAGATTATCGGAATACAACTTCCATATAACCCAAGATTTTTGTTAGTGGGTGATGTTGAAGGAATAAGACCACAACTTAAAATGAATAAATATCAGAAAGAATTTATAAAAATTGCATTAGCAGTAGCCAAAAAAACTATCGCAGTTACTTGGAAATCTGATTCCTATTTAAATATGGACCTTTGGAATAATGAAATTTCTAACTGTATCCCACTTGAAAAAATTACTTATAATTTAAGGAACAAGTATGATACTTTTTTTAATATCTGGCATCCTTATCTACAAAAGAGGGGCCTATATATAGAGAAGAATTGTTCATATTCACAATGGTTCTTTTGGGAGAGATGTATATACATATACAGTTTATTCTGTTTGGAATTCCATGGGGGCGTGTGCAGGACCCCCAACAACCAGGCAGTCTTTAATCTTTTTTTCTTTTCTTCCTTTTTCTTATTTGGGGTTAGTATAAGGGGGGTGGGGGGAAGGGTGGGAGGGTTTGTTTTCTAAAAAGTTCTGTAAAAAATAAAAACAAATAAATAAAAAAAATAAAATAAAAGGAACGGGGTACTGATTGAGAATGATCAGCCATGATCACATTGAATGGCGGTGCTGGCTCGAAGGGCCGAATTGTCTAGAAGGAAAGCTGTACAGAAGGAATTGCAGACACATTTTGCCTGTAGTCGAGCCTGCCCCAGCACCGCTAAATCCAAGTGCCACCGATCACCAGGATACTGGACTTGGGTCAAAAGACTATAACATTCTCACAAGAAACTGACAAGAAATAATGGACACTGAGCAGCTCCAGGTTCAGGTGCCTGTAGGTCAGTTGCCTTTGAACACCACTGAAAGTCTCACAGGTCGTGTCAGCAAGTCAAATCCCAAATACAGAGACTGAATTCACTTGTCAGCTAAATATACATAGACACATTGTTCAGGTTAATCTATAGTGTGCCAAAAGCTGACAATCAGGTGTTCCAGTCAATATGTTAAGTATGTTTACTATGCTGTGACCTTAATTTTGTGTTTCACAGTGTGAAACTTGTTTGGCGATAGCAACTGATATTCATACTATTTACATATTAAGCAAGGTGTTTTCTTATATTTCTCACCTCCTATGTTTTTCATATGTTGGATATTGGTCATTTTGTGACATTTTGTAAGTCCTGCTACATTTACTACTTAACAAGATATTCTGTCATTATATGGAGCATGAGCTAAAGAATGGGGATGTCGATCAGTCACAGTGTTCACGGTCTATGTTGAGCTATTACAGACGCCGTACCTGGAGGAAGTTATCCTGCGCATGTGTGTTACTCAGCGAGGTTCCTGTGGTAGCACTCGTGGGGGGGGACTGCTGCCATGTCTGTTACGCTGCATCCTCGATGGTCATTAAACCAGGATTGAAGCCAAATAACTTGTTTTTATTCCTGCAACATCTAACAGTCGGCATAACCAGGTCTTGAAGTGTATAGCTGCCGCAATCGAGAGCACACGGGTGAATTCAGTCCGCAATAGGATTGAGAGTGCAGCTATTCATTTTGTCTGAGGGTGAGAAAGATGGAGGAAGGTTTTCAGACAGGCATGAGTTAGACTAGCTAAGGTGACCTTATGATTGATGCAGGTAGAATTGGTGCTCTGCAGAAAATAATTAGTACCAATTTCCCTCCTGGGATCAATAATGTTTTATCGTATTGTATCGTTTGAAGCTAGATACAGTGTTATGTTCAGTCAGTGGATAACGTCTTTTGTAAAACAGACGGTGCCTTGGGAGAATCAGTGGATGAGGCTTTTGAAATTGAAAAGCTTAGCTATGTAGATTTGGCAGCAGAAGTTCAGCAGCGAGGATGGAAAGTATAAGTGTGTACAGGTAGTTTAGATACTACATTGGCATTGGGCTGGGTTTTCTTGGTTGAGTGCTTATCCTGGTGTTATATCACAAGTACTTTCAGTTTTAACAGTAATTCAATGTTTAAAATATAGGAAGAGACAGGGCAGGCCCGAGAGTTAAAATTCTAAATTGGGGCAAGGGCAACTTAGAAGGTATTAGGCAAAAACTCACTCAAGTTGATTGGAGCAAGTTGTTTGAAGGAAAAGGATTGTCTGGAATGTGGAATGTTTTTAAAAGTATGCTGACCAGAGCCTATATGTCCCTATTAGAGTGAAGGGCAAGACAGCAAGGAAGCTTCGATGACGTGAGAAATTAAAGCTCTGGTCATAAGGAGGCATGGGGCGGGTGTACGTAGCTGGGATTAAGTACATCCTTGGAGAAGTTATGGAACTCAAGTGCACGCTGAAAAAGAAAATCAGTAAGGCAAAAAGGGGACAAGGGATAGCATTAAGGATAATCCCAAGAGATTTGCATAGATACATGGACAATAGGTGCAGGAGTAGGCCATTCGGCCCTTCGAGCCAGCACCGCCATTCAATGTGATCATGGCTGATCATATTCTACGTTATCCCATTTTCTCACCCCCCCCCCCACACATTAGGGGTCATTTACAGAGGCCGATTAACCTACAAACCCGCATGTCTTTGGGATGTGTGGGGAAACCGGAGCACCCGGAGGAAACCCACGCAGTCTCAGGGAGAACTTGCAAATTCCACGCAGACATCACTCGAGGTCAGGATCAAACCTGGATCTTTGGCGCTGTGAGGCAGCGGCACTACCCGCTGTGCTGCCCCTACAATCTTATATGAGTCATCACCCTTCCACTCCATGTATGTTAATAAGAAGTCCAAGTAAAATCAGATTAAAAGTTTAAAGTGACTTGGTTTGTTTTGGCAGAAAGATTGTCCATACTTCATCTTCAAAATCACTATTTCTATTATCTTTTTGGGGCAATTTTGATCATTTTAAGTTTGCAAACTGCAGGATTAGGAATCCACATATCTATAATGAGAAAATGCTACAATGTGCTGGTGTCATATGTCAGGACAAGACGCTAAATGTATTATCTGTAGCTGTTTAGATTGATTCACTTCAATGGTTAAATATTGCAATCTTCATGCCACAATCATAGTTGAAGTTTCATATTGAAGAGCCAACCCTATGGTATTCTGTTTAGTGAAGCCTGAACGCCAGCACTATGTTCTCACGTGAGGGCAAGGATCCCCTTTGAGGATCGGTAACCCAGGCAAAGAAATTGTTAATTGACAGTTTTCTATTGGTTCTCCTGCTCTTGTTGGCCGAAACAAACAACAGGAGACTCTGAAGGATGCATTAAACCATAATCTCTACAGATGCCCACTTCATACTAACTCAGAAATGACTCGAGAAACAGCCTCTCTGCCCAGCATGTTCACATCAACCATCGATCAGCCGTTCATACGAATTCTATGTTCTCCTATTTTCTCAACACACTCCCTACACACGAGGGACAGTTTACAAAGGGCAATTAACCTACAAACCTCACATATTTGGGATGTGGGAGGAAACCGGAGCACCTGGAAGAAACCCACGTGGTCACAGAAAGAATGTGCAAACTCCACACAGATAGCACCTGAGGTCAGTATTGATCCTGGATTTCTGGTGCTGTGAGGCAGCAGCTCTACCAGCTGCAACACTGTGCAGTCCTGCAAGAGACTTAAGATAAAGCTTCAGAATAGCTGCATTGTAAATATCAGGGAAATTACTTTTATTAGGAGAAAAAGTACAACGTGCTGGAGTAACTCAGTAGGTCAGGCAGCATCTCTGAAGACAGGGGGGTTGTATATTAAGGGAAAAAGGGTAACCAGAGAGAGAATAGGGCCCCTCAGTAATCAAAGCGGACAACTCTGCGTGGAGCCACAGGAAATGAATGAGGTCCTCAATGAGTTTCTCCTGTTTGTACCGTGTCACGTGTGGCTGCGCCTAACGGCTGCGGCTCTCTGGAAAAGTCTGTTTGTCTTTTTTTCTTTTTTTTGTTTGTGTCGCTGTTGGGATGGTTTTTGTTTCTGTTTTTGGCTGTGTATGTGTGGGGGGGGGGGTGTGGGGGAAACGTTTCTTTTATTAGGTCTCTTCCCCGGGGCGCAGCTCGCCCGCGGGGCTTTCCATCGCCCGGCGCGGTTCGGCCGCTGGACTTAACATCGCCGGCGTGGCTCGGCCGCGGGACCTAACAGTGCCCGGCGCGGCTCGGCCGCGGGGCCTTCCACCGCCCGGTACGGCCGCGGGACGGTTCAGCGCTCAGTGCGGCTCGGCCGCGGGGCCTTCCATCGCCCGGTGCGGCTCGGCCGCGGAACGGTTCAGAGCCCGGCGCGGCCGCGGGGCCTTCCATCGCCCGGCGCGGCTCGGCTGCGGGACTTAACATCGCCGGCGCGGCTCGGCCGCGGGACGTTTCCGTGCCCGGTGCGGCTCGGCCGCGGGACTTCCATCGCCTGGCGCAGCTTGGCCGCTGGACTTAACATCGCCAACGCGGCTCGGCCGCGGGACGTTTCGGTGCCCGGGGCGGCTCGGCCGCGGGGCCTTCCATCCCCTTGCGGGGGCTGTGCGTGTCGGTTGCCTCGGTAGGGGTCGAGCTGCCTGTCCGTGGGCGCGGGGGGGGAAGAGAGTGGAAGTTTTGTTGCCTCCATCACAGTGAGGGGGTGTTTGGAGTCACTGTGATGGATGTTGGTGTTGGGGTCATGTGTCCTGTGTTCTTTTCTTTTTTGCTGTGTCTTGTGACTGCTGAAATTTCGATCGGTATTTATACCGAATGACAATAAAGTTCTGTTATACTGTTATACTGTTATAGAAAGACACGAGGACCAGGGAACTTGGGGTAGTCAATGCAAGTGTATTGATGGCGGTCAGCATTACAGTCGAGGAGGTGTGGAAGGTCCTAACGCATCTGAAGATTGAGAAATCTCCCGTGCCTATTCAGGAAGCTGGAAGAAAAAATGAAAATTGCAGGTGCCCTGACTGAAATTTATGAGCTGTCATTAAATACGGGTGAGGTGCTGGAAGACTGGAGGGTGGCAAATGTTGTGCCTCTATGTTGTGCCTCTTGGAAGGCTGCAGGGAAAAGCCTTGGAACTACAAGCCAGCGAGTCTAACATCTGTGGTCGGAAAGTTACTAGAGTATTCTGAGGGATAAGATATAGAAGCAGCCCCCCTGCGGCAGTGCACAAGGGTGTGTCGGCTGGTTGTCGGGACCAGGCAGGATAGCAGGGCTGCCAAAGTTGGTACGTTCGTATAAAATTGGAACTATTTACCTCCTGTTTTACGTTAGGTACGACGCCCGATATTTTTGGTACGTTTTAGGAATTCTGTGTGTTAATATTATAAATTTTTGCTCAGAAGCCTCTAAGTTATAATTTTATGTTCCATGCTCATTTTTAAAACGTTACAATTTCTTACATCTGATAAATGTTCATTAATATATTTCCGGTTTATTATGAAGACTGGAGAGAGGAGACTGTGACTGTGTGTATTGTGTGATGTGATGCAATCATGTGATGTATTCCTCCACTTCACGTGGCCACGTTACTGGCCCTGCCGCCCTGGTGTCAGTTTGAGTTGCAGTCACGCAGGTAGCGCTGTGTTCCGGTTACTTGGCATTTGCTTACTTTTACAAGTCTTTTGTGAACATTTTGTGTTTTCACGTTGTTTTTAGTCAACCCATTATGAGTGAAGAAAAAAATATGGATATTCCTTCAGATAGTGACGAAAATGATAAGGATAACACTCCTAAGAAAAAGAAACAAAAGTGTACAGCTTCTTATGAGAGAAAATTCCCATTGAAATTGTTGACACGCGAAAAAAATTCTGGCTGGCTGGTAGTTAGTAAATACAACTCAGGTAAATGTCTCTGCAAATTATGCAATTGCGAAATTGCTGGTAGTTTAAGTCAAATTGAAAGACATGAAAACACAGAAAAGCATCTAAAAAACCTAAAATCTACAAAACAAACTTCAAAAGTAACTGACTTTATGAAACCTGGTCCATCCTCTATTCACTCAGCACAGATAGCAGCTGCTGAGCTTAAACTGTGGATTTAAGGCCATTTTATAGATTTCTTCTTTGCTGGCCCTCAACGCCAGCACAGAGCAGAAGATGCAGCATGAAATGGACTGCTTCTCACAGGCCTGTGACAACTTTGGTCTCTCCATTAGCACCAAAAAGTCTGAAGTTATGTACCAGCCCGCGCCTGGAAAGCCCTACCATGAACCACACATCACGGTGAAGGAGCAGAATCTACAGGCAGTCGACAGCTTTACCTATCTGGGTCGTACACTCTCGCGAGTGGTGAACATTGACGCTGAGGTCAACAACAGGATTGCGAAGGCCAGCGCTGCCTTTGGGCGAGTCGCTGAGAATGTTTGGGAGCGGAGAGGACTCAGCCTTACCACCAAGCTGAAGGTCTACCATGCAGTGCTACTCACCACTCTTCTGTATGGCAGTGAGACCTGCACTGTCTAAAGCGCGCGTAAAGGGGGAGGATGACTGGGTGGAGTGGGTGAGGGGTTGAGGATGAGGGGGGGGTGGAGTGGGTGAGAGGGAGGGAGGGGGCCCTGGAGTAGGGGGGAGATGGAGTGGGTAAGGGGGAGGGAGGGGGGAAGTAGTGGATCAGTGGGGGAGGGGGCATGGACTGGGCGAGGGAGGGGTGTTTGAGGGTTCGGAGGGGGATGGGGGGGAAGGGGTGGGAGGTGGCATGGAGTTGGGGGATGGAGTGGGTGAGGGAGGATGGAATGGGTGAGGGAGGGGGGATGGAGTGGGTCAGTGGGAGCTTCGACCGCCCCGACGCGGGAGCTGCGACTGCCTCGGCCGCGGGAGAAAAGAGGAAGCTTAGACTTTATTGCCTTCCATCACAGTGACGAATGTGGGGAATCCGCTGTGGTGGATGTTTATGTTGACTTTTATGTAGTAGTGTGTCTTGCTGCTTTTTTAAAAGTATGGCTGTATGATAAGTCGAATTTCACTTACATGTGACAATCAACTGACCTTGAAATTTTGAACTATTACACTGATTTAACACCAATAAAGCTGGAGGAAGCAGCAAAGCTTAAGATGCTCCACATGCACTTGGGAGGGTTCTGACAGAAATATTTTGATGCTCTGCATCTACACAACAAATCAGAATTGCCCATAGCATTGTTGGTCTTGGCCAACGTTTGGAGGACTCAAGACATTCTCTGTGTGCAGGCGTTTGTCAAGATGTCTGAAGGGGAATAAACGGGAGGCAAAGCCAAGTTTTGCAGCGGACTGGGATGCTCCTGGCAATCAGGCCCAACTTGCCCTCCGCCGACCGACCTCGGAGGACCCGCCCAGTAGTCCCAGCTCGCCCGCCACGGCCTCCGGCGGAACGAGGAAACTGCCCAAAGGCTCGAGGGTCGGCTGGACCTCGCCTGAAGGCTCACAGTTGGCTGGACTTTGCCAAAGGGATCAGGGATATCAGGAGCTCGCCCCGAGGTTCAGTGCTAGAAGGGTACGGGAACCTGGCCAAAGGCTTGTGGTCGGTGGGACCTCGCCCGAAATCTTGGTGGACAGTGTAACCGGGAAGGAGCAAGTCAGGCATGTCGGGCAAGGGCCGGTGTAGGAGGGTGAACCGGGGATAATGCCTCCAGTGCCTTTAGCTAGGCTGCAGCAGGCACCCGCGAGACACACAGATGGCCGGGCGAGGAGAGAAGGACGCCAATTCGCGGCAACTGCTCCAGTACATTGAGCAGGCGGGTCGACTGCACTTTGATTACTGGCGCCAATAATGTCGGTGCCCACATGTGTAATAAATGCAAAAAGAATTTCATTGTGCAATTGCATACGTGACGAAAAAAGGACTATTGACTATTGATTGACTGATTGACAATATCTTCACAACACGCTTCCGGTTCTCATAGTTGTGACAGTCTCCTGAAGAGAACGTGGAAGCTTTCATTACAAGATGGCGGTCCAAGAGTGTGAATACAAAAAACATCACTCCAAACAAAGTGGAAGAAGCCATGCTAATCCAAATGTTCATCATGGGAGTACAGGATGAGAAGAACCAGGAGAACCTCTTCTCCAAAAAGCATGACTTATCCTGTGTGCTCCACATCTCACCACATGAAGGCAGGCAGACACGAAGGGGCCTTACACAGAGCAACCCACCCCAATCACCACCGAGCCAGACAGCACTGGAGCGAGTTTCCTCCACAAACTGGTCTTCAGTCTCTCACTGCCGCACCCCGAAGTCCCGTGCGACCGCGTCGTCAACCAGGCTGTCGGCGATGGCAGTTGGTGGAGACTGCGTCATCAAGCAGCAGCAGCGCGCGGTGGACCGTCGGCGACGGCAGTTGGTGTCAGCCCGAAGCAACTGCTCCACCCACATTGAGCGGGAGGTCGGAGCCAATCACTGCACCCCACGTAGGGACGCGACCCAATCGAGAGCGCAAACAGGGAGGTCGGAGCCAATGAATGGCACCCACGCCGTGGTGAGCAGACCAATAGAACTTCGAGCGGGCGTGCGAGGGAGGGGGGGGGGTGGAGGGGAGAGTAGCAGCAGAGCTCTCGTCACCCCGCATTGGCAGGCACTGCCGTCAGTCGGGTGGATGCCGCACCCCCCCACCCTGCCCCGAGCGGGAGAGGCGACGCCGCAGTCTTTGGTGGAACGAGGAAACTGCCCAAAGGGTTGGCTGGTCCTCACCTGAAGGCTCACAGTTGGCTGGACCTTGCCAAAGGGCTCAGGGATATCAGGAGCTCGCCCCGAGGTTCAGAGGTCGAAGGGTACGGGAATCTGACCAAAGGCTCGCGGTTGGTGGGACCTCGCCCGAAAGATTGGTAGACAGAGTAACCGGGAGGGAGCAAGTCAGGCATCGGTGTCGGAGGGTGAACCCGGGGTAATGCCTCCAGTGCCTTTGGCTGGGCTGCAGGAGGCACCCGCGAGACACAAAGATGGCCGGGCGAGGAGAGAAGGACGCCAGTTCACGGCAACTGCTCCAGTACATTGAGCAGGCAGGCCGACTGGACTTTGATTACTGGCGCCAATAATGTCTGTGCCCTCATGTGTAATATATGCAAAAAGAATTTCATTGTGCAGTTGACGAAAAAAACACTATTGACTATTGATTGACTGATTGACAATATCTTCACGACACGATTCCGGTTCTCGCAGCTGTGACAGTCTCCTGAAGAGGGTGTGGAAGCTTTCATTACAAGATGGCGGTCCAAGAGTGTGAATACAAAAAACATCACTCTGTGGCGGCTCCCAAGGGTCGGGCCATACTTCTACCGACCCCTCGGCACGGGAATGGACCAGTCCAGGGAGGCGGTCCGGGACCAGGTATATAAGGACAAGGTTTGGGCGCCAAGCCATTCCGGCAGACTCGACCCGTCTGATAACCGAGGTACAATAAAATATAACGTTCCCGAAATACCTGGCTCCTTGCCTTTATTTCGGGCCTTTATCGACGCGCTACATTGGTGACCCCGACGGTCCATTCATTAGGATGGGCACAAAAGCAAAAGCCGACCGCCCGTCCGGCTCGCAGGCCGACCAGGCCCCAGCTGTCGACGCGGTAGGAATCAAGCTCCCGACCTTCTGGACCACCCGGGCTCGCGTTTGGTTTTACCAAGCGGAGGCCCAGTTCCAGCTGCAGGGCATCACAGTGGATAACACCCGTTTTTTCCACCTGGTGGGAGCCCTTGACCAGGACACGGCCGAAGAGGTAACGGAGTTCCTCCAGGACCCCCCGGCCCATGATAAATATGAAGCCGTTAAGGAGAGCTGCTGCTCCAAACCTACGGGCTAACCCGAATGGAGCGGGCCGAAAGGCTCCTCCACATGCCAGGCCTCGGTGACCGGCGCCCATCTAGCCTCCTGAAGGAGATGGTCGCGTGACTCGACGGGCACAGACCGTGCCTAATGTTTGAATATACTTACCTGCACCTGCTGCCGGCCGACATTCGCCTGCAGCTCACAGACGCCTCCTTTGAAGACACCCGGGCCCTCGGCAGGCGCGCGGACGCGCTGTGGGCGGCGCGCCGTGATGACGTCAGTGTGCTAAACGTCACTCGACAAGCGCCCGATTTTCTCCGGTCGGGCGGGAGAGCTGTGGAAGGAGTGACAGCTACGTCCCGGAGGCCTGCGAGATCGCCCCCGGCGGCCATTGCGGGTCGTGCACCTGCAGTCCCACACCTGCAGGCTCCAGCCAGCACCAGAAGGAGGTACTGGTGTTATTACCACCAGCGCTGGGGTGCGGCAGCCCGACAATGCCGCCAGCCGTGCACGTTTCCGGGAAACGCCGGGGCCGGCTGCCAATAGTCCCCGCGGTGGCCGGCCAGATTCACCGCTGAGCGTCCTGCCCCCTTCGCCGCTGGACATTCGTTCTGGGAAGCGGGGGCCCATCCTCACCGCGGCAAATGGGAGCATTATTCAGACTTATGGCGTCCGCACGGTCCACATCGTTTTCGGCGCCAGTCATTTTACGTGGCAGTTCATGATCGCCGATGTCTCCCAGCCGTTGCTCGGGGCCGACTTTCTGCGGGCTCATTCTCTCCTCGTGGACGTCAGGCAGCAGCGCTTGGTCCACTCCGCCACGATGGAGCCCATTGCGCTGCGGCTGAATGAGCCCATTATACGCCCGCTGTCGTCCGTGGACTCCCATTTCGCTCGGGTTCTGGCGGAGTTTCCCGATATTATGGCCCCGCAATTCCGGTCGTCGACCCCCAAGCATGGGGTGTTCCATTATATAACAACTACCGGCCCACCCCTCCACGCACGAGCAAGCCGACTGCCGCCTGAGAAGCTACGCCTGGCACGACAGGAGTTCCGCACGATGGAGTCCTTGGGGATCGTCCGCCCTTCCAACAGCCCATGGGCATCCCCACTCCACATGGTCCCCAAGGCAAACGGGGGCTGGAGGCCTTGCGGGGATTATCGTCGGCTGAACGTCGCTACCGCCGAGGACCGATACCCCGTGCCCCACATCCAGGACTTCAACGCCCATTTGGCTGGGGCCACGATATTCTCGAAGGTGGATCTGGTGCGAGGTTACAACCAGATCCCGGTCCACCCGGAGGATGTACCCAAGACGGCAATCATCACGCCGTTCGGACTCTACGATTTCGTACGGATGCCGTTCGGCCTCAAGAACGCCGCGCAGTCATTTCAGCGGTTAATGAACGGCGTGTGTCGCGGGCTGGATTTCCTATTTGTCTACCTTGACGACATGTTGGTAGCCAGCCGCTCGCGGCAGGAGCACTGTGCCCACCTCCGGCAGCTTTTCCAGGTACAATCAAATATAACGTTCCCGAAATACCTGGCTCCTTGCCTTTATTTTGGGCCTTTATCGACGCGCTACAATTCCAAACAAAGTGGAAGAAGCCATGCTAATCCAAATGTTCATCATGGGAGTCCAGGTTGAGAAGAACCAGGAGAACCTCTTCTCCAAAAAGCATGACTTATCCTGTGTGCTCCACATCTCACCACAGGAAGGCAGGCAGTCACGAAGGGGCCCTACACAGAGCAACCCACCCCATTCACCACCGAGCCAGAAAGCACTGGAGCGAGTTTCCTCCCCAAAGTGTCAACGTTTGCAGATGCACAATTCACAGCCGACAGCACAACCACCCACACGAATGTGCCATTGCTGTGGTGAAAGCCGTGTTAAATGGGCCCATTGTGCATCAAATTATGGGTTTTCTGTTCTGCCAAAAGGTCGGGCAGCTCGAAGGTGAGGAATGCCAAGAAACCCTCCATGGGAACACTACACATTTTGGCCATCAACTCCACACACGGAAACAGCCAGTGTGAAGAATCAAACGCTGTTTTCCAAACAAGTGAAACCGGCAGCCAAGACCAACCATCCCAATCACCACTGATCCAGACAGTACGGCAACAAGAGTTTCTTCCACAAAGCGCCAACGCTTGCCAGCGTTTGCTGATGCACAATTCACAGCCAACGCCACATCCACCCACACAAACGTGGCAGACGCCTCTCCACCGCCCACCAGCGGCCGGAACCGGTGCCTCATCTGAGTTCCAGGCTCAGCACTGGGCCCACAGCCTCCATGATGCAGACTGTAACACCACGCAATGTGACTTTCCTGTGTCCTACTGCTCCCCCCCTCCTCCTACAGGGAACCTCAGTGGTGGCTCCACTGGGTCTTGGTCTTAACCCTCTTTCAACCAGGTGGCCCCAGTTACACCGAGCAGAGGCCTCACCTTTGTTCCCCTCCGCCCCCTCCTCAACGTTCCAGGTCCGCCATGATGTAGAGCTTTTCCTCTGTCGCCTCCGCCTCCCTGCCTTTTTCTGTGGGAAGAAGCCCTCACCACCCAGTGATGACCCCTTCTCTACCAGTCCCCTCTTCTTGGACTCCCCCGAACGGCCTTCTACCCTCTTTAAATCTTTTTATTTCTAACTGCCATCGTGCCACGAACCGTCTCAACTTTTCCACTCCCCTTACCTATTCTAACCACTCCCCCTCTGAACGTACAGTCCTCCGCTCACTCTACAGTAACCCCGACTTGATAATGAAACCCGCTGACAAGGGAGGTGCCATGGTAGTCTGGCGCACTGACCTCTACCGGGCTGAGTCCAGGAGACAACTCTCAGCAACCCCCTCCTATTTATCCTTGGACCATGCTGTAAGATCTGCAAGAAGGACCCATTTTTTTCAAATTATCGCAGAAAGGGTGGAAATAGTAAGATTTTGTTCTCCACCATTGAGAGATTATTAAACTCTGCTTCAACCACTGATTTTTTAAGCCAAGCTTCTGCTGAAAAATGTGAGCTGTTTGCCGATTATTTTAAAGATAAGGTTCAGGCCATCAGAGCTGGTATCCCTTTAGATTCTACTGTCCTCTGCTGCCGACCTAGTAAAGCACAGTCAAAATAAGCAGTTTCACAAGTATTTCTACCTCAGAACTTTGTAAAATCGTGGCTACAAAGTTTAAGAATTTTTAACAATTTATCCAGTTTCTTTTCTTACAATTATAAACATCTCCCTTGAGACTGGAACTTTCCCAGATACTTATAAAACCGCTGTCGTAAAGCCTCTGTTAAAGAAACCAAATTTGGACAGTGGGCTACTGAGTAATTCTCGACCCATATCAAATCTACCCTTTATCAGCAAGGTACTGGAAAAAGTGGTATTCAACCAATTACAACACTTTTTGAATCACATCATAAATAAGTGGAAGGAAGTACTTTGTTAGCCTTGGGGACTATGTGTCACAGCTGCATGATATACCCTTTGGTGTAGCACAAGGTATCTGCCTTGGCCCGTGAAGTGTGCGCATGTGCACATGCGCGGGAATGTGCGCATGCGCGGGATTCTCGGGCAGGCGAGGCCTGTGGAATCAGTGATAATTTCCAGGCGTTTCAAAGAGATGTATTACTGAAATGAGTTGCTTAAAGCTTAAATAAAGTTTAAGTAAATTGGAATTCTCATTTGTCTCACAACAATTTAAGCAACTCAATATCAGAAGTTAAACAGTGTGACATCGCGATGGAGAAACTATTGAAACCACAACGCTTGGATCTGGATCCCAACTCACCTACTGCAGCAAAGGTATGGAAGCACTGGCTTCGTACACTAAATAACTTATTTGATGAGTGTGGTGACAATGCACCAGACAAATTCAGGACATTAATAAGCTCTGTCTCTCATGATGTATATGATTACATAGAGGAATGTACAACTTATGATTCTGCTATTGATGTACTAAGCAGACTCTTCGTCAAGACACCCAATGTAATATTTGCTCGACACCTCCTTGCTACTCGTAAACAAAAACCTGGTGAGTCACTTGATGAGTTTTTACAAGAACTTCAAAGACTTAGTAAAGACTGTGCCTTCAAAGCAGTTACGGCTGATCAATATCAACAGGAACTTATTCGAGACTCGTTTATCAATGGTTTGGCATCACCTTTAATACGACAGAGACTATTAGAAAACAAAATCTTGGATTTACAGTCAGTTTACAATCAAGCTTACTCATTAGACTTGGCTCAGAGAAATTCAGACGCTTATGGCTCATCTAATGTGTATTCTGCTGCAACTACTACAAAAGAATCTCACCCAAGTACTAATATGGAGCAAGCTGAAACAATTTCTACTGATAAATGTGCCCTTGCTGCAGCATATACTTATCCAAAAAGGAAGTGTTACTTTTGCGGGGGTAATATTCATATTAGAGAGATATGTCCTGCTCGAGAGGCAACTTGTAATAGTTGTGGCAAGAAGGGACATTATTCTAGAGTATGCAAGTCCAAAGCAACTACTAGAGATACCTGTCCCAGCTACATTAAACTCTCTACGAAGGGTTCTTGGCATGTTTGCATATTACACAAAATGGATACCAAATTTCTCTGACAAAATTCAACCTTTGATTAGAGCAAAATCTTTCCCCCTTGACTCGACAGCAATTGGTGCCTTTACTTCTTTAAAGAAACAATTAGAATCTGCGACATTACACGCCATCGATGAGGATCTCCCCTTTGTTGTTGAATGTGATGCCTCTGATTTAGCAGTATCAGCAACTTTAAATCAAGGAGGACGACCAGTGGCTTTCATGTCTCGTACTCTCCAAGGTAGTGAATTGCATTACCCACCCATCGAAAAGGAAGCTACTGCAATTATTGAAGCAGTGAGGAAAGGGAGTCATTTCCTTGCTCGCCAGCACTTCACTTTGATAACAGATCAGCGTTCAGTAGCTTTTATGCTAGATAATCGGAAGCGAACGAAGATTAAAAACAGTAAAATTCATGAATGGAGGATTGAAAAAGGGATTATATCAAAAATTTATGAAGCACTACAACATGAATCCAAAGAGAACAACTTACATATCAAAGAAAAATGGGAACTGGAAGCGAATATCATAATATCAGAAGAAGGGTGGGAGGAATCATTTAAAGAGGGACATAAACTAACTAAGAGCCCAACATGGAGGGAATTTGACTGGAAAGTTAAAATGCGTTACTTTTATACTCCATTCATTACATCGAAATATAGTAATACAACTGATTTATGTGGGAGGGAGTGTGGAGAAGTTGGGGACTCCACTCATATATTCTGGGATTGCCCAAAAATACAGGATTTCTGGAAGAATATTCAAAAGGAAATTAAACAGATTATGGGCATTAACTTCCCTCTGGAACCAGCACTTTACATTTTGGGTATAATTCCTGACAGTATGACAGATAAGAGTTCGAAACATTTACTGACAATCCTGCTGCTGATAGGAAAGAAGACGATAACAACTTCGTGGTTGAAACCACAGCCTCCAAGCATAATGCAATGGAGAGATAGGGTAAAAAATGTGTATATAATGGAAGAAATCACAGCAAGGTTACAGTTGACAACAGACATGTTTGATAAAAGATGGTCATTATTAATACAGGCAATGCCGGGACTCGAGCCTCTTCCGTTTTTGGGAACTTAAAGTAAGGGTATTTACATTCAATATGCATCTCCTATGTTTGTTTAGTTTGTGTTTGTATGTATGTAAAAAAAAAAAATAATAAAAATAAAGTAAAAAAAAAAAAAATCAAGGAGGACGACCAGTGGCTTTCATGTCTCGTACTCTCCAAGGTAGTGAATTGCATTACCCACCCATCGAAAAGGAAGCTACTGCAATTATTGAAGCAGTGAGGAAATGGAGTCATTTCCTTGCTCGCCAGCACTTCACTTTGATAACAGATCAGCGTTCAGTAGCTTTTATGCTAGATAATCGGAAGCGAACGAAGATTAAAAACAGTAAAATTCATGAATGGAGGATTGAATTATCTGCATATAGTTATTCAATTGAGTACCGCCCTGGTAAGGATAATGTTGCTCCGGATACCTTAACTCGAGCATTTTGTGTCTCTGTTCATTCTTCTGCACTCACTGATCTTCACAATGGGCTGTGTCATCCTGGAGTCACTCGTATGTTACACTATGTTCGTTCCAAAAACTTGCCTTTCTCTACAGAAGATGTGATGACGTGTGCTTCATGTAGAATCTGTGCTGAATTAAAACCAAGGTTCTTCCGTCCTGAAGAAGGAAGATTGATCAAAGCTACTCAACCTATGGAACGTTTGAGTATTGACTTCAGAGGGCCTTTACCATCCTCCTCTCAAAATGTTTATATACTTACCATAGTTGATGAATATTCAAGGTTTCCATTTGCCTTTCCTTGTCGAAATATGTCAGCTGCTACGGTTATCAAATGTTTAGATCAACTGTTTTCATTCTGTGGATTTCCAAGTTACATAGATTCTGATAGGGACACCTCATTCACGTCAAAAGATTTAAAGGACTACCTTTCTAATAGAGGAATTGCAACAAGTAAAACAACACCATATCATCCTATTGGAAATGGTCAGGTTGAGAGGTATAACGGAATCATTTGGAAAGCAGTGAAACTGGCTTTAAAGTCAAATGACATACCAGATCAGCAGTGGGAATGTGTTCTACCAGATGCATTACACTCCATCAGATCTTTACTGTCAACCGCTACCAATACTACTCCACATGAGCGGTTCTTTAACTTCAAACAGCGTTCTTCTAGTGGTACTTCTCTGCCATCATGGTTGACTAGCCCTGGGCCCATGTTGCTTCGTCGGTATGTCCGATCAAATAAGAATGAGCCCTTTGTTGATGAAGTTGAACTGACTGATGTCAACCCTTCTTATGCAACTATTAACTATCAGGATGGATGTCAGTCAACTGTCTCACTTCGTGACCTTGCACCATGTCCATCTTCTCCATCAGCTCCATCACTCCTTGATAATATTAATCGAGAAGTTCCTTCAACACTCCCATCTTTCCCTATGAAAACTTCTACAAGTAATTCTAAAATTGAAAATGTAAATAACAATATGAGTGAAGTTGATGACCAAGCAATATATGCACCACCAGCTATGGAAACACCATTATCGCCTGATGCTCCAGTGCTGCGACGGTCATCAAGACATTCTAAACCCCCTGACCGTCTCAACTTATAAATAGGAGGGGAGAATGAAGTGTGCGCATGTGCGCATGTGCGGTAATGTGCGCATGCGCGGGATTCTCGGGCGGGCGAGGCTTGTGGAATCAGTGATAATTTCCAGGCGTTTCGAAGAGATGTATTACTGAAATGAGTTGCTTAAAGCTTAAATAAAGTTTAAGTAAATTGGAATTCTCATTTGTCTCACAACAGCCCGTTTCTCTTTTCCTTTTATATGCTGCCGCTAGGAGGAGTTATCAGAAAGCATAATGTAAATATTCTAAGTTATGCCGATGACATAACTCTCTGTCAAACCCACTGATGCAAATGCCTTAACTTCTCCTGCCTATTTTCCATTAAAAAATGGATGAATGGCAACTTTCTTAAACTCAACGATGACAAGACAGAAATTGTATTAGTTGGATCAAACCCCGAGAGATGTTACTCGGTAAACTGGGAAATTTGACTGCCTATGTCAAACAAGAAGTCACAAGCCTGGGGTAATAATTGACAGTGATCTTAATTTTAAATCTCACATAAATAAGGTAACAAAGTGTGCTTTCTATCACCTCAGAAATATTGCTAAAATACGGCCTTTCTTAACTCAACATAACTGTAAAAAACTCATACATGCTTTCATATCAAGCAGACTTGATTACTGCAATGCCTTACTTGCCAGTCTGCCGTCAAAATCCACCAACAAGTTACAGCTATTCAAAATGCCACAGCCCGGCTTTTAACAAATACCAAGAAAAGGGAACATCTCACCCCAGTATTATACTCCCTTCATTGATTCCCTGTGAGATCCAGGATAGACTATAAAGTCCTCCTTCTTGTATATAAAGCCCTAAATGGCTTAGGAGCAGCATATCGTACAGTCCCTCCTCCCCTATGCCCCTACTCGAGCGCTCAGGTCTTCTGATGCTGGCCTGTTAGCCACTCAATGCCGTACCAACAAGAAAATTGGTGAAGCAGCCTTCTTCAATAACGCCCCCAAGCTGTGGAATATCCTCCCCAGGGTCGTGAGAGACACCCACTCAGTTGACATTTTTAAACGGCAGCTAAAAACATATCTTTTTAATCAAACTTTTAACTGATTTTACTTCCTTTGTCCTTTTACACTTTCAATTTTACATTTTATATTTTTATAAAATCTGTGTTTTGTATGCTATTAACTGCCTATCCCTTACTGTTTTAAATTGTATTTTTGTTTAGACCAGTGTTTGTTTTTGTGGAAAGCACTTTGGGCTGCATTCAATAGCATGAAAAGTGCTATATAAATAAAGTTATTATTATTATTATGATCCCACAGATGAACACCAGGCCATAATCTCACAGGCCATTTCAGATTTTAATCACTTCCAGCTGTCTGCCCTCCAACACCTCCAACCTTGTCGTTCCCCAGCTCCGTACGGCTGTTTTATCTTCTCCCCAACATCCATAAACACAACTGCCCTGGCAGACCCATTGTTTCTGCTTGCTCCTGTCCCACTGAATTAATTTCCACATACTTCAACTCCATCCTCCCCCCCCCCCCATGTCCAATCCCTCGCTACCTTTGTCCAAGACATCTCACATGCCCTTCGTCTCTTCAATGACTTTTATTTTCCAGGTCCCCACTCCCTCATCTTTACTATGGATGTTCAGTCTACACCTCCATCCCCCACCAGGAAAGTCTTAAAGCCCTCCATTTTTTCCTCGACCGCACAACCAGCCAATTTCCTTCTACCAACACTATCCTCCGCCTAGCAGAGCTGGTCCTTATTCTTGACAACTTCAACTCCTCCCACCTCCTCCAAATCCAAGGCGTAGCTATGGGCACTCGCATGGGCCCCAGCTATGCCTGCCTCTTTGTAGGGTATGTCGAACAATCACTGTTCCAAACGTACACTGGCCCTATCCCCGAATTCTACCTCCGCTACATTGACAACTGCAGAATTTAAAACAAGCGGGTAGCCAGGGTAAAGGTGGGACCACGCAGGATCAAGGAGCAAATTTGTGCTTGGAGTCTGGGATGTGGACAAGGTACTAAACAAGCACTTTATGTGTTGCCACCAATAAGGAGAGAGCACAGTCTGGAGAACACTAATATGCTGGGGCAGTTTGAGATTAAGGAGGAGGTGGTGTTGAGGCTCTTAAAGAGCATTAAGGTGGATAAATCCCCAGGACCTGATGGGATTTATCCCAGGTCAATGAGAGGGGCAAGAGGGGAGATTGTCGGAGCTGACAATATCTTTGTGTGTAACCACAGACAAGGTCCCGGAGGACTGGAGAGTAGCTAATATTGTTAGCTACTAAGAAAGCTTTCTTCCTTTATTTGGAATAAAAAGAATCCACGTATATGCAAAGCTATACAACACAGACCTCATCAGCCGGGGGGGCTTGGACTGCCAAACTTTCAGTTCTACTATTGGGCAGCAAATATTAAAAGTATTTCTTATTGGATGGAAAGAAATGTGTTAACCACTGTACCTGACTGGCTGATTCTAGAGAGAGACTCTTGTAAGAACACCTTATTATTTGCCTTATTATGTTCAGGTCTGCCATATCCAGAGCCTATTACCAAATACACTACTAACCCAGTTGTTATTAATTCTTTAAAAATATGGAAGCAATTCAGACAATCCTTTGATGTCTGTAAATTCTCAATACTCGCTCCTATTGTAAGGAACCATGCATTCCTGCCACCTTCGACAGATGCTTCATTCAGTGCTTGGCTCAATCATGGGGTCTGTTCATTTAAAGACATGTTTATAAATGGTTTGTTTGCATCTTTTGTGCAAGTTGTTCAGAAATTCAATATCTCTAGGTCACACGTCTTTAGGTATATGCAAATCCGCAGCTTCATATCTTCTAATATCACTCAATTCCCTTCACAGCCCTCAGAAACACTCCTAGACTCAATTAATGACATCACATCATTCAGAAAGGGAAAAATAGGTGACATATATGATATGATTAACGAGAGAAAACATGACAAGTCTTAACTCCCTAAAAGAGCAGTGGGAAGGGGATCTGGGTATGAAAATTTCAGATTCCATCTGGTCAAAGATGATTGGGGGTATATACACATCTTCCATATGCATGAAGCATACTGTTATGCAGTTTAAGATTTTCCACCGACTGCACTGGACCAAAGCTAAGCTAGCCCAATTCACACCCAATATAAACTCCATGTGTGACCGCTGCAGGCAGAACTAAACCACTTTAATCATATGTTTTGGGATTGTCCTAAATTATCTAATTTTTGGCAATTAATATTCGATATGCTCTCCTAAACTACTAATGAATCCTTAGAACCATCAGCTCCCCTTGCTTTACTCGGTGTGGGAACACAAAATGTTGCATTAAATAATAATAAACTAAATCTATTGTCTTTTGCCACGCTGGTGGCCAGACGACAAATCTTGATCAGATGGAAAGATTGTAACCCTCCAACATTGGCACAGTGGATTAGGGATATGTTGTATTTTATTAAATTGGAGAAGATTAGGTATACTGTTAGGGAATCAGCTGACAAGATTACATTGATATGGCAACCTTTTCTTAGTTGTATTGATGCTTTAGGCTCTGATAATTTTATGGTTGAGTAGAGTCTTTCATATGTGTGTATGTAATTAAGAATGGAATTGAAGTATTAGAATGGGCTTAACATGCCGATTTTTCTGCTTCCCTCATCTGTTTTTATGCGTGTTAGTGCCCTAGATAATATGGTGTTAAACCTCTAACAATTTATCTTTTTTTTAAAATCATCTTTTTTTTTTTCTTTTTTTTTTAAAACTTTTTTTTTAACTTTGTCTTTTTCTATGCTTATGTTTATGTTTACTTGTTTACTTATTTTCCTTGCATATCTTAAGTTGTATACCCTCTGAATGGTATTGTGGGTGGGGGGATATCTATCAGCACTAATGTGTTCATGCATTGAATTGTCAAAGCTGTATTAATAAAAAATCAGAAATAAACTTTGTTCAAAAAAAAAAAGGAGAAAGGGAGGACATGCAAGGTTTAAGAGGATGGAATCAGACAGCAGCTTTTTGGAATATAAATTAAGGTGGAAAGAACTCAAGCGAGCGAGTAAAAGGGCCAAAATAGGTCACAAAATGGCCTTGGATTAAAGAATTAAAAACAAGCGGGTAGCCAGGGTAAAGGTGGGACCACTCAGAATCAAGGAGTGAATTTGTGCTTGGAGTTTGGGATGTGGACAAGGAACTAAACAAGCACTTTATTTGTTGCCACCAATAAGGAGAGAGAACAGTCTGGAGAACACTAATATACTGGGGAAGTTTGAGATTAAGGAGGAGGTGGTGTTGAGGCTCTTACAGAGCATTAAGGTGGATAAATCCCCAGGACCTGATGGGATTTATCCCAGGTCAATGAGAGGGGCAAGAGGGGAGATTGTCGGAGCTGACAATATCTTTGTGTCTAACCACAGACGAGGTCCCGGAAGACTGGAGAGTAGCTAATGTTGTTCCTTTATTTAAGACGGGAAGTAGAGAGAATTCAGGGAAATTATAAGCCAGTGAGCCTCACATCAATGATAGGAAACGTACTGGATAGGAGTCTTCAGGATAGAATCTACTGCCATTTGGAAAAGAATTAGGGACAGTCAGTATGGCTTTGTACACGGCAGGTCGCAACGTACTAGCTTAACCAAGGATTTTGAGGTGGTGATAAAGATGATCGATGATGTAGGGCAGTGGGTGTTGCTGCCTACATGGCATTCAGAATGGCATTTGATCAGGTATCCCATGGTAGGCTGATCCAGAAGATTAAGATGCATGGGATTAACAGTGACTTGGTTGTATGGATTCAGAACTAGCTTACTGATAGAAGATGGATGTGGTGGAAAGACTATATTTAGGCTGTGGTCTGCAACTAGTGGCATTCCACAGGGATCTGTGCAGGGACCTCTGCTGTTTATAAAAATAACTTGGAGCCAAGCATAGACAGGTTGTTTAGTATGTTTGCAGATGACACCAAGATTGCTGGGGTCTGGACCGTGAGGAAGGCTGCCAAGATGTACAATGGGGTATAGATCAGTGACAGAAAAGGTTGGAGAAATGGCAGATGGAGTTTAATTCGAACAAGTGCAAGGTGTTGCACTTTGCCAGATCAAATGTAAGGATAAATATACAATTAATGGCATGACTCTTAAGAGCATTGACGTACAGAGGGACCTTGGAGTCCAAGCCCATGAATCCCTGAAAGTAGCAACACAAGTAGATAGTGGTAAAAAGGGCTTATGGTATGTTTACTTTAGGTCGGGCCATTAAGAATAGGAGTCAGGAAGTCATGGTGCAGCTTTATATGACTATGGTTAGGCTCCATTTTGAGATAGCGTACAGCTCTGCTCACCCCATTACCGGAAGGATGTGGAGTCTTTGGAAAACGGGCGGAGGTTTACCAGAATGGTGCCAGAACCCTGGAGATTGCGGGGAGACCTGACCGGGACACGTGGAAGTGAGGACGCTTCTGCCGAGGAAAGGAATAAAGGAGGACCCGGCGTGGGGGGACATGCCGTGAGGGAGGGGTGATGAGCAATGGGGATCCAGCGTTGGGGGGACCCATGTGAGGGAGGGTGTAAGGGGTTTCTGCGCCGAGCTTTCGCCCGACCTAAGGTCCCCGTGCCTTGTTCTGATCCCTTGACCAGGCCGTGCACACTGGTTCCCCGTGAGTGGTTCGACCCACTCACCCCTTACGGTTCTAGACACTGGACTTAGGTGCAGGAGCTCTTATAGTGCAGAAAAAATTCAACCAGACCAGATTTGAAAACCAGGGTTTAAATGAAAAGGCTTTTATTCAGCACTTGGGACTATTGTCCACGAATAGTTATACAGTTCTATAATACATGTCTATGAAACACATATCGAATCACACGAATACTTATACCTATGAATCATTAAACACACACCATTCCACAGGACATATACCCGAATGCCTTTTTCTCTGAATTCTAAAAACACACAGTTCTACAAGACATATACACGACTGTAAGATGGGGAACGTACGACGCATCGCAACATTGACCAACACATATTTCAATACACACCCAACGTTTATTAACAACCACCCTCCCCTCTACACTAAACTATGTCCAGGATATGTAGGATTTGGAGTGCATGCTCACCATGGGGCTATTACTGGGGTTACTGGCTGTTCGTTTTGCAGTATTTCTTCTCGAGTTGCGTGCCTGTTCCTCTCTCTTGCATCTGTTCTTCTTGCCTGTCGTTTCTTCCTCCTGTATTCGTTTTACTTCCTTCTGACTTGCCTGCTTGCGTTCCTTGCAGGTTTTCTTCTCGAGTTGACTTAACTTTTTCACCCAAAAGTAGTGGCCAGTTATACTGTTTCTGACCCGTCCTATCTCCCGCCAGATCTTGGAATCTATGTTCAAAAAGATATGTATGAGGTTTTCTTCTGATCTGCGCTTATGTTCGGGGATACCGGGGATGGCCAGACGGTGTAAATTGGGATTTCATTGTGAGGTGATGGGTGTTAACTAGTTTCCCATCACCTACCAGGTAGTTTTCTATGGGCTATTGTGCCCGCTCACTGAGATGAACTGTTTAGGTCGGCTTGGGGCATTGTGAGTATGCTGATGTCAGCGCCCCAGTGTCTGGACTCCGACCTGGTTTCGTAGGTTTCTGCATGGCCAATACCCATCCTTTGTTCTGGCCGTAGCTTTGCAGAAACCTAGAGACTGGGTTGTAAGGTTTTTACTTTTTGTGGCTGGTCACGAGGTCCTGCGGCCATTTTAGGACCCACAGATTGTGACATCCTTTGTTAATCTGACCGCAGCCTTTCTCCGCTATCAGCCACAGTCTCTCGTTTAAAATGTCCAAACTGCAGCTCTTTGGTTTGGTGTTGCTTTCCAAATGAGGGAAAACTTCTCAAATCTTACAAGGGGGATGAACAATGGAGGACCCGGCGTGGGGGACACACACCGTGAGGGAGGGGGAAGAACAATGGGGATCCGGCGTGGGGGGACACACCGTGAGGGAGGGGGAGGGGGGGAAAGAGAGGAAGAACAAAGGGGGACCATGCACGGGGGGGGGATTTGTAACTTTGTAAGCTCCCTTTACGGGCGGCTATTTCCACACCTTGTGAATGCAAGCAAAAAATGTCACTGTGATGAGTCACATGTGACAATGAAGTATTCAATTCAATTTGAAGAATATAAAATTACGAGAGGCATAGATAGGGTAGACAGTTAGAACATTTTTCCCAGGATGGAAAAATCAAATACTAGAGGGCATCGCTTTAAGGTGAGTGGGGCAAAGTTTAAAGGAGATGTACTGGGCAACTTTTTCCTTTCTGTGCAGGTAGATGTGAGATGGATTTGGCATCATGTTTAGCACAGACATTGTACGCTGAGGGGGTTTGTCCGTGTGCTGTACTGTTCTATGTTCTATGTATGACCCACAGGTGGTATCCTCATCCCAGAGATAGCCTCTGCTGTCCTACTTTTCCACAGCTGTTGTAAAGTCTTGCTGTTTTACATATTTCACTCTTCAAATTTGTTATTCATGAAACAGTTCAATATTCTACATTGTACATTTCCTTTTCTCTTCTCACCATTCTTTCCTCAAACGCTGACATTGACTCTGAGGTCAACCATCGCCTGAGTTGTGCCAGTGGAGCCTACGCCAGACACAGGAAGAATCTTTGAACACTGAGACCTAAAGGCTCAAACAAAACTGCTGGTCTACAGAACCGTTGTTCTCCCCACCATGTTGTATGGAGCCCAGTTATGGACCACCTACAGCAGGCACCTGAGAGCCCTGGAACAACACCATCAAAGATCCAACAATTAAATCACAATTGTTATAAGCATTTCCCCAGAAATGATGCCGAGTGATTTCAACAAATCCATCAAAGATGCTTATGAGATACAATAGTAAAAGCCTGCTTCAAACAAAAGAATAGGCCTGTTAATTAACTCAATGAGTATGGTTCACATAAACTCAGTGGGCAGGGGCTCGCTGTGGAAAAACTGAGCGATTTGCTCTCTAATACCTTGCCATAATCTATTGCTAGATTTTGACAGTGGAAAGCGCATGAACAGATTTTCCATGAAGTTAACAATCGAGTTCCACTCGATGGGTTGTTTAATAGGATGACTAACTTAAGAGAGAAGTAAGCAGCTGCACTGTGTTTGACTGTGGATGGTACAATTGTAACACGGTTGATGCATAGTAGGAAGAGGACAATGCAATGAAACAAATGTAGTCAGACAATCAGCTGAACTGAAGGTGTGTCTCACACTTGCCAATGATAAACCAAATTTGGTAAAAGCCACCAAGAAATTAAAGTTGCAGATGCTGGAAACTTGACCAAACGAAAAAAGGCTCATAAAAAAAAGGACCCTGAACTGACCCATCATCTGTCCATTCCCCCCCTCCAAGGATGCTGCCTGAACCCACCCAGTTCCTCCGGCACTTTTGTGTTTTGCTCAAGAATCCACCACCAGAAATTTCTTGTCTCCATTTTAGTGCTCCACTGCCAAATCTTCTCAAAGTATGCATTCTTTGGAGGTTCTACAAAGTAACTGTAACAACATCCACAGAAATGTTTAAGAAGGGGGCGTGGCTGTGTTCTGCAGCTGCGGCTCACCGGCAGTCTCTCTGTCTTTTTTTGGTTTTTGTCTATTGTCATCGTTTAAATGTACGTTTTGATCTATTTTTAACTCTGTTTATGTGGGGGGTGGTGGGGGGGTGGGGGAAACCTTTTTTCCAATCTCCTCCTCAGCGGAGATGCGACCTTTATCGTGTCGTATGTCCGTTCGCACTACGGCCTAACACCGTGGAGTCGGCGGCCTCCAGCTGGGATCCACCTTGAAGATTCCGGTCGCAGGGCCTGGACTTACCATCTCGGAGGCTTCGGCCGTGGGCCCTGCAGACTGCAACATCTGGAGTTCGCAGGTCCCTGGCTGGCGACCGGCTTTCGGGAGCTCCAGCCGTAGCAGCTTCGACCGCCCCGGAGCGCGAGGTTTGATCGACCCGCTCGCAGGCCCTTCATCGCCCTGCGTGGCCTGGCCGCAGCACTTTCCATTGCCCGTTGGGGCTCAGGACCTTCATCGGACTGCTCGGCTCGGCCCTGGGACTTTCTATCGCCCGGTGGGGGCTTCAAAAGTCGGGAGCCTCGATCGCCTCGTGGCACCACGGGAGAAGAATGAGGAGGAGATAAGACTTTTCTTTGCCTTCCATCACAGTGAGGGTGTGCCTGGAGCAATCACTGTGATGGCTGTTTGTGTTAAAATTGTAATTAGGGGACAAACCGCATACATTGTTAGCCCGTCAGCTTAGAGGGCAACAAGCAAGTAGGGCCATACATATAATAAAATCAGGCAAGGGTGTTGTTTTAACCGATCCAAAATTAATAAATGAACGCTTTAAGGAGTATAATCAAGAGCTGTATAAATCCAAAGCTAACGGTGATATCAATGCATGGCTAAAAAAGTTGGACGTACCAAAATTAGATAGTGCCTCTTGTGTGGCCTTAAACTCAGAACCCTCCTCTGTAGAAATCATGGATGCAATTAGGTCGTTGCAAAACGGCAAGAGCCCTGGGCCAGACGGTTTTGGAGTCGAATTTTATAAGAAGTTTGCTGACCAGGTAACTCCGATCCTGCACAGGATGCTCTCCCACTCAATCGAGTTGAAAAAGCTCCCACCATCATTGTACAATGCTAATATTTCTCTCTTATTGAAACAAGACAGGGATGAAACCAATCCCTCCTCATACCGACCAATTTCTATGCTTAAGTTGGATTTCAAAATTTTTACTAAAATAATGGCGACTAGACTAAATAAGTGTATAGAATCCATTATCCATACGGATCAGACCGGGTTCATCCCCAATAGGTTCTCTTTCTTTAATGTTAGAAGAGTAATGAATATTATGTATCACAAATTCGACAGTTCTTCCAAACAAGCCATTCTGTGTTTAGACACAGAAAAAGCTTTCGATCAGGTTGAGTGGGGATATTTACTCAGAGTGCTGGAAGAGTTTGGTCTTGGTGCCTCTTTTATTTCCTGGGTACGTCTTATATATGCTCATCCCACCGCTTCCATACTCACAAACCAGGATAGGTCACCCCCCTTTGCCCTTCAGAAGGGTACGCGACAGGGCTGCCCCCTTTCGCCGCTCCTCTTTGCGTTAGCCATTGAGCCGCTGCCAATCGGCATAAGAGGGCATGCTCTTATAAAACCGGTAATACTGGGTGGGGTGGAACATAAGATTTCGCTTTATGCGGATGATATTGCCATCTTTGTATCTGACCCTGAACATTCTGTCCCTGACCTATTCCAGCTTATTAATTCCTTTGGTGAGGTCTCAGGTTACACTATAAACTGGCAGAAGAGTGAACTTATATCGATAACAGCAGAATTAGACCCTGTATTCTTAGCCAACATGCAGTTTAAAACAAATCCGGACAGTATAAAATATCTGGGCATTAAAATATCTAAAAACCCCAAGACCCTTTTTAAAATTAACTTTACCGAAAGGTTGAACAAGTTAAAGGAGAACATAGAGAAATGGAGAACGTTGCCTATTTCCTTGATTGGCCGCGTGAATGCAGTAAAGATGGTCTCCCTGCAGAGATTTCTGTATTTATTTCAGAATGTCCCTATTTTTATCCCCAAATCCTACTTTAAGTTAATCGATTCTATCATTATGCCATTTATTTGGGGATATCTTCAAAAAATGAGGGAACATGGGAGACTGGGGTTACCGTGCTTTTTATATTACTATTGGGCGGCCAATGTTAGAGTCATGGTATACTGGCAGTATGCATATGAACGGGGAGTTGGATATGACCTGCCCCCTTGGCTGGCGATTGAAAAAAGCTTAACCCCAAAAACTTCTCTCCCTGCTCTCCTTTTTTCATTACCCAGATCTCTCACCTCTCTTAGAGAGGATCACTTCACTCTGTCCAATGCTCAGAGAATATGGCACCAAATTAGGAAAGCTTGTGAGCTTCCGAATACGTCAATGCACGCCCCAATCTGGCATAACCACGCTTTCCCCCTATCATTTACAGACACTGCGTTCAGAGAATGGAGCTGTAAAGGGATAGTTACAATAAAAGATCTTTACATAAATAGACACTTTGCATCATTTGATCAGCTACAATCCAAGTTCTCATTGCCCAAAACTCAATTCTTCAGGTACTTACAGCTGAGAAATTATGTTCGACAAAACAATTCGCTTTTTGAGTCCCTGCCCGAAGACGACTCATTGTCCAAAATTTTGCTGGGTCCCCCGGAAGCAAAGAACCTAATCTCATCTTTTGTAGGTATCTTTTCAAACAAACTAGATAAATCTACTTTTAAAATAAAACAAACTTGGGAAGAAGACCTTAACATTGAAATTGATGACGATGTCTGGAAGGTAGTACTGAAAAGTATAAAATCCTGTTCTATTAATTCTAGGCTACAACTGATTCAATTCAAGGTTATACACAGATTACACTACTCTAAGGTTAAGCTGCATAAAATCTTTCCTGATCTCTCACCTTTGTGTAATAGATGCAAGACCGCTAAGGGTACACTCGCTCACCACTTTTGGACTTGTCCAAAACTTCACAACTTTTGGTGTCTTTTATTTCAATGGTACTCTACTATTTTAAACGTCACTTTAACTCCGGACCCTGAAACTGCTCTATTCGGGTATTCCACAACACTTGAGAAGCTAGACCATAATGCTCGCACAATCTTGATTTATGGTATGGTAATTGCCAACAGATGTATTTTGAAACTATGGAAATCAGACTCTGCTCCTCAGTTTGAGACTTGGTTAAGAGAATTAATGGGCATATTACACGTAGAGAGGTTGAGATATGAATTGTCTGGCAACCCTCAAAAGTTCTTCAACATATGGAACCCAGTGCTGCAGCATATTAAGGACAAGTAAAACTATCCCCTCAATGCCACATGCTTTTGTACCTTCTTTGAATCCAGCAGTGAAAATACTGAAATATTTGACTTGTGAAAATTACCTTGCCTCATGTTTTTGTGCTTTTGTCTCTTTTTGTCACATTGTAGTTATGTTTTTTTTAAAATTTATATTAATTTATTTATTTGTTTGTTTTTGTTTCTTTGTTTTCATGATTATGTAGGGAAGGGGAGGGATGGGGTTTACTGTTGTTGTTATATGCACTGTAATCAATTAAATAATTTTTTTAATAAAATAAACATTTATTTTTATTTTTATTGTAATTGTGTGTCTTGTGTTCTTTATTGTCTACTGCCGGACCCTGACGTGAGAGGACGCTGGCGCTATTTGTTCGCCGCTTCTCCGTCAGGATAGTTCGTCTGTTTGTTTTTATGTCATGACTGTTTTTGTAAAGCATCTTTGAGCACTTGGAAAAGCGCTATATAAAATAAATGTTTATTATTATTATTATTAAGAAACACCTTATCGAACGTTGTACGAAATGGTGCAGCCTTAACTTTATTTTCACAACCAGCCTTTCTAGGCCTAATTGGAGAAATGGCTAAGAAACTAAGAGTTTCTCTGGCAAGATAGAGAGAATCAGAAAACTTATACTTGAAGAAGCTAAAAATGAAATGGAAAAGCTTTGAAAAACTCTTAATGTTCATGTTCATTAAAATGAATGCCACTACTCATCACAGAGTAAACTATTTTGCCATCAATGCTACATTTGTTGATGAAAACAATAAAATAGTAACTTGGACATTAGGAGTAAAGGACACCAAGGCACATCATGAGAGCATTTATCCCCAGAATTTAGTGGAAGAAATTTTGAAAGATTTTGGAAATAAGAAAGACCAGATTCTATGCATCGTCACTGATAATGCTTCAAATATGCTAAGTGCATTAGAAAAGATTAAAGTTTGAAGAAAATGTCACTACTTAAAGGGAGATATCTGATGCAGAAGCTGAAACTCAAACCAAATCTTGTTGAGCGAAGATCAAATTGCTAACGCAAAAGAGGCTCTCTGTGATATTGCAGCTCAGATAAAAAGGCTTCTACCTGAAAGCTCAGAACCACAAATTGAAGATGGGAGTACCAAATCCTTCTCATCCTCTTCAAATGATGAAGTCAGATTTTTAAAATTATTTAGATAACACTGAATAGTCGAGAGCAAAGCTTTTCCGTTTAAATGTGTGAAGGCAGCCTTTTGATGTTAAACTAATGGAATTTAAGCAAGATTTTCTTGGTTTAAAAGTAGAGAAATATGATCGCTCATCTAAACTTACGGTACAAGAAGTCATCCCAGCTTATCCAGAAATAGTAAAATTTGCAGCTATGATAGTAACTCCCATTCCACCCACTCAGGTCAGTGTGGAGAGACTGTTCTCCACTGAAAATAATTAAATCAGATCATTGGATGTGGAACTCAAGTAAAGCTCAAACATTACGCAGTTCAAGAATTGTACAAAAATATATATTTTCCAGAGGTATAAGAATGAGGAAGGGCTGTGATGAAGGTTAAGCTTTCGTTTATTAACAGTGATATTAGTGTTGTACATAGAATTTGGATAATTGTTTGTAAACTGCATATGTTTGCACGTGTGCATATATATATATGTGTATATCTGTATGTGGCATATGTGTGGATATATGTTTGTATGCATATGTTTGCACGTGTGCATATATATATGTGCAGATGAGATAGTTTGTGAATTAGTTGACGAGGAGGTGTAGGAAAATATAAATGTATACTTCCTCCTACTCCTTTGAATATGTAAGATTTAATTTGTGTTGTTTATGAGAATTTATTCATTGAGATGTGTATCATTCATTTCATTTTATTGTTATTTTGTTTTGTTTTTATCTTTTTTTGTTTCACATGGTCGAAATAAAATATAAACAGCAGATTTAAGGGCTTCAATGAGGATCTGGCAGAAGCAATTCTGCTCCTAAGGACAAGTTATTAATACATTTTAGCTATGTACATTTGTAGCAAACTTAACATTTAATTTTAATTTATTTTGCACTTGAGAATTTTTTGTCATAATTTAACCATTTAGCTCATACCTGTGGCCTCAGTTCAATAAATTTTGGAGTAATGCTTTTATAATTTTTATTTAATTCAATGAAATTTTAATTTTGTCGCAGTCCTTTATGTAATTTTTTTTTTCTTAAGCATAATGAATTTATTTTTAAAAGAATAACCATATAACTACAGCACGGAAACAGGCCCGTTCGGCCCTACCAGTCCACGCCGACCACTCTCTCTGACCTAGTCTCATCTACCTGCTCTCAGACTATAACCCTCCAATCCCCTCTCATCCATATATCTATCCAATTTACTCTTAAACAATAAAATCGAGCCTGCCTCCACCACTTCCACCGGAAGCCCATTCCATACAGCCACCACCCTCTGAGTAAAGAAATTACCCCTCATGTTACCCCTAAACTTTTGTCCCTCAATTCTAAAGTTATGTCCCCTTGTTGGAATCTTCCCCACTCTCAAGGGGAAAAGCCTACCCACGTCAACTCTGTCCGTCCCTCTTAAAATTTTTAAAACCTCTATCAAGTCCCCCCTCAACCTTCTACGCTCCAAAGAATAAAGACCCAACCTGTTCAACCTCTCTCTGTAGCTTAAGTGCTGAAACCCAGGCAGCATTCTAGTAAATTTCCTCTGTACCCTCTCCATTTTGTCGACATCCTTCCTATAATTTGGCGACCAGAACTGCACACCATACTCCAGATTCGGCCTCACCAATGCCCTGTACAATTTTAACATTACAACGCCTTCTTCACCACCCTATCCACATGAGATTCCACCTTCAGGGAACAATGCAGTTATTCCCAGATCCCTCTGTTCCACTGCATTCCTCAATTCCCTACCATTTACCCTGTACGTCCTATTTTGATTTGGCCTACCAAAATGCAGCACCTCACACTTATCAGCATAAAACTCCATCTGCCATCTTTCAGCCCACCCTTCCAAAAGGCCCAAGTCTCTCTGTAGACTTTGAAACTCTACTTCATTATTAACTACACCACCTATCTTAGTATCATCTGCATACTTACTAATCCAATTTGCCACACCATTATCCAGATCATTAATGTAAATGACAAACAACAGTGGACCCAACACAGATCCTTGGGGTACTCCACTAGACACTGGCCTCCAACCTGACATACAGTTGTCAACCATTACCCTCTGGTATCTCCCATTCAGCCATTGTTGAATCCATCTTGCAACCTCACTATTAATACCCAACGATTTAACCTTCTTAATCAACCTTCCGTGTGGAACCTTGTCAAATGCCTTACTGAAGTCCATATAGACAACATCCACAGCCTTGCCCTTATCAATTTCCCTGGTAACCACTTCAAAAAATTCAAGAAGATTAGTCAAACATGACCTTCCAGGCACAAATCCATGTTGACTGTTTCTAATCAGGCCTTGTTTATCCATATAATTATATATATTGTCCCTAAGTATCTTTTCCATTAATTTTCCCACCACAGACGTCAAACTAACAGGTCTATAATTGCTAGGTTTACTTTTAGAACCTTTTTTAAACAAAGGCACAACATGCGCAATGCGCCAATCTTCCGGCACCATCCCCGTTTCTAATGACGTTTAAAATATTTCCGTCATAGCCCCTGCTATTTCTGCACTAACTTCCCTCAATGTCCTAGGGAATATCCTATCAGGACCTGGAGACTTATCCACTTTTATATTTTTCAAAAGTGTCCGTACCTCCTCTTCTTTAATCCTCATAATTTCCATCTCTACTCTACTTGTTTCGCTTACCTTACATAATTCAATATCCTTCTCCTCGGTGAATACCGAAGAAAATAAATTGTTTAATATCTCCCCTATTTCTTCCGGCTCAGCACATAGCTGTCCACTCTGACTCTCTAATGGACCAATTTTATCCCTCGCTATCCTTTTGCTATTGACATATCTGTAGAACCCCTTGGGGTTTACTTTCACATTACTTGCCAAAGCAACCTCATATCTTTTTTTCTCTTTTCTAATTTCCTTCTTAAGATTCCTTTTACATTCTTTATATTCCTGAAGAACCTCATTTACTCCCTGCCGCTTATATTTATTGTATATCTCCCTCTTTTTCCGAACCAAGTGTCCAATTTCCCTGGAAAACCACGGCTCTTTCAAATTATTATTCTTTCCTTTCCACCGAACAGGGACATAAAGACTCTGTACTCTCAAAATATCACCTTTAAATATCCTCCATTTCTCTATTATATCCTTTTCATAAAACAAAATGTCCCATTTCACTCCTTTTAAATCCTTTCTCATCTCCTCAAAATTAGCCTTTCTCCAATCCAAAATCTCAACCCTTGGTCCAGATTTGACCTTCTCCATAATTATATTGAAACTAATGGCATTGTGATCACTAGACCCAAAGTGCTCCTCAATACATACCTCCGTCACCTGACCCGTCTCATTTCCTAACAGGAGGTCCAACACTGCCCCTTCTCTGGTAGGTACCTCTACGTATTGCTGCAAAATACTATCCTGCACACATTTTACAAACTCCAAACCATCCAGCCCTTTAACAGAATGTGATTCCCAGTCTATGTACGGAAAATTGAAATCACCCACAATCACTACTCTGTGCTTACTACTAATATCTGCTATCTCCTTACATATTTGCTCTTCCAATTCTCGTTCCCTATTTGGCGGTCTATAATACACCCCTATAAGTGTTGCTAAACCTTTCTCATTTCTGAGTTCCACCCAAACAGCCTCCCTAATCGAGCCTTCTAGTCTGTCCTGCCAAAGCACTGCTGTGATATCCTCCCTGACAAGCAATGCAACACCCCCACCTCTTGCCCCTCCGATTCTATCACATCTGAAACAATGAAATCCTTGAATATTTAATTGCCAATCGCAACCATCCTGCAACCATGTTTCACTGATCGCCACAACATCATACTTCCAGATGTCAATCCAGGCTCTAAGCTCATCCACCTTTCTTACAATGCTCCTAGCATTAAAATATACACATTTAAGGGACCCATCATTTCTTATTCTCAGTTTATTTATTTTCACTTCTTTCTCTCCTACATATTGGGTCTGAGTGTTTCCCTTTTCTGCCTCCTGCCTCACACACTGCCTATTAGCTATCTGTGTTTGAGTCCCTCCCCCCAACCGTACTAGTTTAAAGTCTCCGCAATTACCTTAGCAAATCTCCCCGCCAGGATATTGGTTCCCCTCAGGTTCAGATGCAACCCGTCCTTTTTGTACAGGTCATACTTCCCCCAGAAGAGGTCCCAATGATCCAGAAACTTGAATCCCTGCTCCCTGCACCAGTCCCTCAGCCACGTATTTATCCTCCACCTCACTCCATTCCTATTCTCACTATCGCGTGGCACAGGCAGTAAGCCTGAGATTATCGCTTTGGAAGTCCTTTTTTTTTTAACTCTCTTCATAGCCCCCTAAATTCTCCTTTCAGGACCTCTTCCCTTATCCTACCTATATTGTTGGTACCTATATGTACCACGACCTCTGGCTCCTCTCCCTCCCCTTTCAGGATATCCTGGACACGCTCAGACACATCCCGGACACCGGCACCCGGGTGTTTATTGTTTATTAAACAATAAAAAAGCCACAATAGCACAGCTACAAAAATTAGACTCAAAACTTTACGGACGTGGGTTTAAAAGGTAGCCTGATGATTCATGTAGTTCTGAAACGGCATCTTGTGTAACGTCATCACAGCAGATTTAAAATTATTATACCCAGGGGTCGGGGTCAGAGTCGGATACACAGGAAATCAAGGAGTTGGAGTCGGGTGTTTTGGGCAGCGACTCCACTGCTCTGCCTGACATCCACCAAGGATTGCAAGCTCACCTGCCGCCAGACGGGGTCTCCCTCTGATACTGCACGACACACCTCACTCCTAACTGCCCCCAGACCATAGATCACACGGCATGATTGCACCTTGCCCCCAAACACTTCCAGGACAGGTCCCTCATGTCATCGCTGCCGGATCGAGCAGGGCCATAGACGCTATGGAATCCTTCCAGCCCGAAGCTCGGACAACTGGATCCACCTGTTCTCACATCCTCAACGGCCAGCTGTGGGCTATCCCAAATACACACACAGGACTACGCTGGCGGACCTATTGTTTCTGGCCACCTCCTGCTCCACTAAACTCATTGCTCACGTTATCCTTGGTCGTGCACAGACTGGCACCACTGAGTTTGCCAGATCCTATGGCTACTTTCAAGGCGGGAGTGCCGGCTCCTACAGCTTTTCCGGTTCCTGACAAGCTGTGCGTGTTGACACTGCTGGGTCCTACTGCTCTGCCACCTCCAGCCCTGGGTTCCTTAATACCGGCACTGTTGGGTCCCATTGACGTTCCTCCTATCTGCCCATTTCTGCACCACCCCGCCCGCACAACCCTCTCTACTCCCTGACCCATCACTCACTCCACACTACCTTCTTTGAGCCCCCCCCATCCTACCCTCCTCACACCCTCCGTCTGACCCAGCCCCAGTCATGATTTTGCCATCCATCTGATCGATAAGTGGCACCAGTGTGGCAACTCTTTGCGTGCTCTTCCCAGAGGAAGTTACACTATCATCCGATAAAATCGTTTTACACTTCCAAATATTTTTTCTACCTGCAAGTATAGCACCAAGTATAACTGTAATAATATTTATCGCCCAGCAGCTTGAGAAATTTCACACGCGTTCTCTGCAGTCAATGATGGGCAATCGCTGGCAGGACAGTGACCAACGAGGAACTGCTGGGCCAGTCTGGCTTTAAAAGCATCAAAGAAGCAATGGTCATAAAGGCCCATCTTCGATGGACAGGCCATGTGATCCGGGTGGGTGAATCCCGCATGCCTTGTATGTACGGAGTTCTGTCACGGGGTTAAAGAACCAGGGCACCCAAAGAAACGGTTCAAAGACTGCATCACGGACCACCTTCGCCACACAGGCCTAGTCCCAAAAGAACTGGAAACTCGTGCCAGTGACAGGACAGGCTGGCGCACAACCACTGGGGAGGCGTTCAGCAGTTTCAAAGACAATCGCCGAAGCCGACTCATTCGTGCCAGAGACAGGAGGAAGGCTGCAGCTCTAAATCCCCCCCCCACAGCGGCCATCATGTGCCTCCCACTGGTCCCGCGTGTGTGGCTGCACATCGGACTCGTGAGCCACACTCAATCCAACAAGACATGAGACTGCACAACAATCCTATCGTCATCTACAACGGGCCACCACCATAATAGTTCCGTTCATATTCCTGCAGGTCTGAATCTGCCACCAAACTCTCAGACTGCATGAGCTCAACCACCCACATGATGTAGTGGCTGATTCTTGCCTTGACCAGGAGCTGCCATCCACTCAGGAAACATGAGAAACAAGCTGGAACCACCATCCCCTCCCCCCCCCCACAACCACTCACGCATCCACCTCGCACCCACCCCATAACCACCCACACCCCCCCCCCTCCACACAGCACTGACACAGATACTCCTACATTGTGGCAAGGCTAACACATTACAACAGCTTCCAAACAAAAACGGCAAGTATTTCTGTCAACAATGGGTCCCAACCCTATGAACTCAATGCATTTTAAACAGGAGGTCAGTGGTGGAATGCCACTTGTCCCACTAGTGTTGGATGCACTTGCACCAATTACTTGCAACAGTTACTTTGGGAGATGCCAGATCACTTCCCGAGAGCAGAAAAGCACAGATCTGGATGGGGTCCCTGGCCAGAGTGTGGGAGGATCAAATACAATGGAAGCAGAGGATCATTGGGATTGCTCCCACTGCAAAAACTGAAGCCAGAGGGAGAAGAGCTATCTTGCTAGAAGTAAGAATCTGCTTTTTTTTTTTTTACAAGAAAAAGGTTTTAAAAACCAGCGGGAAGAGTAGCAGAGTTTTTTCTGAATTGCTGATTGTGGGGGCGGGACATTAGTATGAAGCAGGCATCCGATAGGCTTGGCTAGAGAGAGAGAGAGAGTAGCAAATAAAAGGGAAGCAAGCTTGAGTGGAGCAGTCTGTTGGGCGTGGCCTAGTGACGTAGCAAACTTGAAAAAGAGGGCGGGGGGTACAAAGCCTGGCAAGTGATCTAAAAGCATTTATTTCGAGAGGATTAGAATATAAAACAGGGATATAATGCTGAAGCTTTAGAGGGCACTGGTCAGACTGCATTTGGAGCAGTTTTGGGCCCACATCGGAGGTGGGGGCTGGCTGTGCCGACATCCAGAGGTGGTTTACGAGAATGATCCAGAGGGCGATTGGGTTAACGTATGAGCGTTTGACCGCTCAGGACCTGTACTCACTGGAGTTTGGAAGGATGAGAGGACCTCATTGAAGCTTACAAAATAATGATAGGCTTGGAAAGGGTGGATGTGGAGAGGATGTTTCCACTAGTGGGAGAGTCCTGGACCACAGGGCACAGCCTCCGAATAAAAGGACATATCCATATAAATACAAGGATGAATTTCTTTAGTCATCGGGTGGTGAATCTGTGGAATTCATTGCCACAGATGGCTGTGAAGGCAATGTCATTGGGTCTACTTAAAGCAGAAATTGACATGTTCTTGATTAGTAAGGATGTCAAAGGTTGTGGGAGAAAGCAGGAGAATGGGGTTGAGGAGGAAAGGTAGATGAGCCATGATTGAATGGCGGGGTCGACTCAATGGGGCGAATGGCTAACTAAACTCGAATGACTCATGAACTTGTAAATGCATTTTAAATCGATTACTCAGGAAGGATACAAGTCACATTTACCACTCTGGTGGTGACCCCAAAACATCCAGGCTTTGCAAGCAAGGCAATCTGTAATGGGATTATTAGTTTAAAGCGAAAGTGTTTTGCATACTTCTGGCATGACCATTTTGTGGTATTATCAGATGCTTGTAATCATGGGAAATATTAATGCAGTTTGTCACCCATGTTTGCATGCAATTCTACAGTAGTTCTCAATATCCAATTTTTGCCTCTAATGACGGTCGAGAGTTGTCTATTGCTTGAGTCCCAGTCCAGTCACTGGTTGGACTCACCAGTACCTAAAACCAAGCATTCCACATCATCTCATGCCTGCAATCAAAGCTGCACTGCATAGAGTGCTACCTAAACAACGGAGAAGGAACAGTAACCCAGCTCTCACCTCTAGAGTTCCATGTAAACTAAATGGTACAATTTTATGGGGATGTTGGGACAGAGACTGCTGCAGATGTACAAAGGCAATTTTTAACAATTGCAGAACAAGTTGGTTTAGACAGTTTAAAAAAGGAACACAGAACCTTTGGAACAGAGAAGCAAAGTATAAAAGCAAGTCAGGTATGCTGTTTTTACAAATCTCTTCTACATCAGTCTGCTCAACTGCATAAAACAGCAAGAATGCTATCAAGATGAAAGTCTTCAAATACATGAAAAATCCAAAGAAAGTGGGATTGTAGTGCTTAGAGAAGGTTAAAAGGAGAGTTCATAGATCAGTCAGGTACATACGGTTCTTGCCAAAGGCATAAAGGTTTCTAACCAAGGAATACTGATTTAGTGAAAAAGAATCAAAGGCAATACTTTTGATCTTTTACGTGAAATTGCCAGGCATGTGTAAAGTATGCCTGGGAATCGCAAGACAATCCATTAATGACTTTGCTTGCCAGATTACAAATCATTTTTCATCACAGAAACTAAACAAGCATATGGCAAATTTGTTGTGCCTCAGCATTCCGCCCCTCACTCATGAATATAAAATTATAGTCCAAGTGCCATAAATACTTTTCTCTACCTCAATTACATGATCTGCATAACATTCCTCTTCAAAGCAAAAAACATATTCAATTCAGTTTCTCTAATATTTTTCTTGCCATTGAATCATGACAGAGCAGAACATAGGCCGTCCCAGAGTAACAAATGCCCCACTTACGAGAAACTCAGACATGCAGAAAAGCTCCAATATTAAATTCAAAAGTCCAATGTACTTACATACGTTCATTTCTAGGAACGTCAGAACTAGTTTTGTCTCTTAATAATCGTTCCTTCTTGACAGCATTATGTGTTTTTTTTAATGCCATTCATTACAAAATGCAGTAGAATGGTACCATAGAGTAATTTTTGCCTATTTTCTGACAAATACAAAAATCAACATCTGTACAAATCCATTTGTTAGTCAGGGAAGGCCTGTGCTCAGATTAATTTATGCACGTTTTGCTCCGAATCCCTCATTAACCCTCCCACCAAAAATCTTATTTATCATGGCATTGAAAATACCAACTGACCCACAGCATCCAAAAAGCCTTTTGGGGAGAGCGCTCCAGGTTTCCACGGTGTTGTGTGTATCAGAGGTCTTGCCAGTTTCAAGTAGTCGTAGAGTTGGTGACATAGAAGATGGTGTCCGTGCCGGCTGGAAAATAGCTGTCCAAATTCCAGAACTTGATCCGCAGCCTTTCAGGCAGGCGCACTGTTCATCATCTTCCAGAATTCCGTAGGTTGCAGAATGGTTCACACAAGTTCGAAGAGAGCAAATGACGCTTCACTATTTCAGGAGAGAGGGAGATAGAAAATGAGGAACTTCAGATCAGTTAGGCTGGCATCAGCATTAGGGAAATTAAATTAAAGATATGGTAGCAGGGTACATAAAACCAAATCACTTAGTAGATCCAGCGCACATTTACAACTAGCACACCAAAAATAAAACATAGAGTGCTGGTATAACTCAGCAGGTCAGGCAACATCACTGGAGGGAATGAATAGGTGATGTTTTGGTTTTAATAGGGAAGGCAAGAAAGCTGAAAAAAAGGTGGGAGGGGACAAAGCCGAGCAAGTGGATACAGGCGAGGGGGTTTTATAAGCAGATGGGGGGACAAACGGTGAAGATAAAAAGAGACACAAGACTGTCAGATAATTAGAGAAAAGAAGTGAAATGCAAAGCAGAAGGAGGGAGATACTGGGCTTATATTCACTGGAATTTAGACTGGGTTTATATTCACTGGAATTTAGAAGGATAAGAGGAGATCTTATAGAAACATAACGTTAAGGGATAGGACAGGCTAGATGCAGGAAAAATGTTCCTCATGTTGGGAGAGTCCCGAACCAGGGGTCATAGTTTAAGAGTAAGGGGTTGGCCATTTAGGACTGAGCTGAGGAAAAACTTTTTCACTGAGAGAGTTGTGAATCTGTGGAATTCTCTGCCACAAGTGGTAGTGGAAGCCAATTCACTGGATGTATTAAAGAGAGAGTTAGATATAGCACTTGGGGCTTATGGAATCAAGGGATATGGGAAGAAAGCAGGAACACGGATATGATTCTGGATGATCAGCCATGATAATATTGAATGGTGGTTCTGGCTGCAAGGTCTGAATGGCCTGTTAGTGATGGCACTGCTGTGTCAGGAACTTAGCACGGGTCGCATCACTACACTGGGAACCTGAAATAGGGCCTCAACCTACTGGCTCTCCACAGCAAAGAAGTGGTTAAAGTGACATATGGTTCGGTCTGCAATAAGCCATGGTTGTCTGCAAGGGTTGGTACTGGGTGAAATGGAGAACACTAGTATCTTGTTAAGTTCCTCTTTTTCCCAGTCAAATTAACTCATTGTTCAAAAGATGAGTAGTAATTCACAATTTTTGTCCCACACTTGTTCATCATGTTTGTATCCTCTCCAATGCCTCCATGAAGAGTCATATGTCTTTCCACATATGAAGCAGAATTCAATCGGAACTCAGTAACTTTGAAATTTTAATTCAGCCTCTCCAGAAATAAATACAAAACTATGTTGGCTTGAGGACTACCTTATTGACAACCACGATTAGCCAGAGAGGCACTATGAGATAATTTTGATTGCAAATTATTGAGGGTTTTTAAAAGTTTTTTTGATACACAGTGGGTGTTGAGTGCCTCAAATGCACTGCCAAGGTTGGGGTTGAGACAGATACGATAGTGGCACTCGAGAGGCTTTTTGATAGGCACATGAATGTGCAAGGCTGACATTATAGCCCAAAGGGTCTGTTCTTATGCTGTACTGTTCTATAGCCATATGCAGTGCTGGTTCTAATAGTGTAAGACAGCATGCAGCAGACTACAAGAACACAGACTTGCTGTTTAAAGACATTCAGTTTCAGCTTCATGATTAATAAAAGCTGGTTCTTCTCCGCGATCAGTGGCATTCGTTATTTAGACCAAGTTGTTTAGAAAAATAACTGCAGATGCTGGTACAAATCGAAGGTATCACAAAATGCTGGAGTAACTCAGCGGGTCAGTCTGAAGAAGGGTCTCAACCCGAAACGTCACCCATTCCTTCCCTCCAGAGATGCTGCCTCACCCACTGAGTTACTCCAGCATTTTGTGATACCTTCGTTATATAGACCAACGTCTTTGAAAATCTCCCTGGAAATGAATTTGGGCGTTGCCATTATTTTGCTGAGCTAGATGTGAGGTTAACAAATTACCCATTAAAATAATCATACGCGAATAATGATAGATGTTGATGTGCCAAAAATGTGGGCAAAATTACATGATGTCACATTAATACAATTTTCAACGTTGGAACTCCTGTTTTTCTGATGTGTCAAAATTCTAGGCTAGCTGTCTGAGAATCTAAAGGGAAAAAATGAATTTGGACTTACAAGTATACCAAAATTTGAAAAACTTAGAGTTGTGTTTCAGATGCCATGCTATTTTTAAAAAATATGGATACACTAGAAGAGCTGTAAAAATGATTAAGTATTTGTAGAAAAATGTGAAATTATACTTATCAGGAAAAGAATAAAACATTGAGGAAAGGTTTTTGGTCAACAGACTAGACATAATATACTTTTCCACTTAGTGAAGAGTAAAACAACTTTTACAAAGCTATCAATGAGATAAACAAATAGGCAATTTCCTTGCACCCCAGTGCTGTGCAATTTTTATTATGGAGAGGACAAGATTGACAAATTATTGCCAATTTAATCCATTTGTGTCAGATCTATGAATATTAAAAGCTAGTTGTTGAAAATTTCTGTTCAAAGTGATTAACAAGAAATTGAACAATGACCAAAACAAGCAAAGATTTTCAGACTTACAAAGTCTGTAATTTCCACTAAATGAGCAACATCGATTCATCATCATTGACATTACACCACCTGCTGTCTAATCTCTCCTATTGTTTTGGGAATGTCCACAATGTTTTTCTTTCATTTGAAAGATGGTGGGGAGGTTAAATGATGAGGGGCAAAGTGAATGTGAAGTGTTAGCTCCAGGGCAGTAAAGCAACACAACGCCACAGTAAATTGTATTCCTGTAATACATTGAAATAAAAACTAATACCAATAATAAGCCTTCCCCTATTTTACCTCGGACATCAGGGCACGAGTGTCGAATTTCCTCTCAACGTTCTTGAACGAGGCAATCTGTCCATACTTGACTGTGGGGGAAAATAACTTCTGTTAGCATTAAAAAATAGCATAATTGTACTGCAACAAACACATTACTGGAGGAACTCAGCAGGTGCTTCCAAGTACTGTGGAAGCAAAGGAATAATCTACGTCTCAGGTCGAGACCCTGCACCATGACTGAGAGTTTAAAGAGGAGATACCCAGAGGAGAGGGTGAAGATTTTACAAACAATATGCTTGAAAGTCGAGCTGCAGCAGTTGAATTTCATTCGAGGACCCTCTGGAATGAATCCAAAGCCTAGATATTTAGCACCACTCAAAACAAAAGATTTTAGAGGAACAAGATGGACTACTTCGTTGAAATTGCCTATACTGAACTGTAGTATGCAAAGGAGCGCCGAATGGCCGGAGGAGCCAGCGCTGCCGTCGCAGCTGCGGCTTGCCTGCAGTCCGTCTGTCTTTTGTGTTTTTTTTTGTTTTTGTCTGAATTGTAGTTTTAATATGATGTAGTGTTGTATGTTATTTTTTGGGGGGGGGGTGGGAGGGAACGGGAACTGTAACATTATCTCTCCCGAACGGAGACGTGACCTTTGTTCTGTGTCGTGTCTCCGTTCCCGTTGCGGCCTACCATCGGCCATGCACCTGGGACCACCTGGGGCTCTGGTTCGTAGAGCCCGCGGCCCGGACTCACCACCTGCGGCGCTGGCTGCCTGCGAATGCTGCGGGAGCAGCTGCGATTCGTCTCCGGAGGCTCCGGCGCGGGCCGCGTGGACGTCGGAAGCCCGCAGGCCCCTGGATGGGGGCCGACATCGGGAGCTCCGGCAGCAGCAGCGGCAGCGTGTTCGCCCGCCCCGAATCGCGGGGCTTGGGTCGGCCCGCCACGGACCTTTCGCCGTCCGGCGCGGCCTGAAATAGGCCGTTGACCTTTCACCGCCCAGCGGGGGCTTCAATATCGGGAGCCCCGACCGCCCCGACGTGGCAACTCCAACAGCCTGACCGCGGGACAAGACGGCAGGGGAGAGAAAAAGACATTTTTGGCCTTCCATCACAGTGAGGAGGGACTGGAGGAGACTCACTGTGATGGATGTTTCTTTTTGTTTGGTGTTAGTTGTGATTGTATGTGTTATTGCATTTTTATTGATTAATCTTATTGGTCTTATTGTTTAACTGCGGGTAATGTTTCATTTTACTACACATTTATGTGTATGTAACAAATAAACGACTATTGACTATTGACTATTGATCTGCCATTTTAGAAGGCAAAACCCACCATTCGCTATGCCTCTCGTAGAGTAATCAGTGTTTTGGGGGAACAGTATGTTCCCATTAAAATGCAGAATATATCTCATCTATCAACTCACAGATTTTTCTTTTAAAATGTTTCTGCATACTAAAACCGTGACATACTATGGTTTTTAGGGTCGAGTGGTCTATCTTGATCCTCTAGTATCTTTGCTCAAAACTGCTGTCCAACTTCATAGGCAGTGAAATTGAGAGTCCAGCAGCTGTTATAGAAGTGTAATTATCACTGGGTGCTGCAACAAGCATCAAGGCCCAACAACTGAACAACTGAAATGCAGTACTTTGATTGGTCAGGGGAGTGAATAAAACAATGTAAGATGCTGAACTCAACAATTAGTTATTTATCAGGTTATTTTGCCTGTTCTATGGTATTACTTTATATCCTTTGATTGGCACCTGGGTATGCAGGGAATGGATCACCTGCAGGCAGAGGATTTATATTGGCATAATTTCAACAAACATCTTGGCAACACAGACATTGTGGGCCAAAGAGCCATAATGTTCTTTATTCTATTCCTTTCTTTTAGTCAGTCAACTTTAGCTTAACAGTAACTTTGAGGATGATTTGGCAACATTCAAATCAGAAACGTTGGCAAAAGTGTGTCGACGCCCTCTGATTCACTTCCAAAGACAACTCGTACAAACTACTTTTATTCTGTACATGACCAGATTTTTAAATTGTGCAATTTATATAGGGTACATAATTACATGGCACCTCTGAACCTACCTATTGCAACATAACTGCAGCAGGGCTCCTGGTAAATCCTCCTCTTCAATCAGGAGTTGTACAACCACAGGAAGGGCAGGAATCCGTAGCACTTCTCTATTAGCCAATTGATATTACTGTCCATACTGTAGGAGGATGAAAGAATCTGGAATGAGTACATATTGTAATTCAGCGATAGTGATTCAGCAGTGGAAGTCTCGCCTCACTATTACCACCACCTTTTCCACACACTAAAGAATTCTCCACCTGACGTCTTCGGAGTGGGGGTGGAAACCGGAGAAACCCCAGTGTCTGAAGCTGTGGGGAGAAGGTACAAACGCCGTACAGCCTGCACCTGTAGTCAGGGTCGAACCCGGGACACTGGCGCTGTCAGGCAGCAACTCTACCGCTGGGACACCTCGACCCCCCTCTTGGTCTCAACGCGAAATGCGGGACGATTTACAGATTCCCACCTGTTTGAACGCGTCAAGTAGTGTTTCACATAACACGGCCCAAGGGACAAGCGCCCGGGGGGGGGGGGGGGACAAGCGCCCGGGGGGGGGGGGGGAGCGCCCGGGGGGGGGAGGGAGCGCCCGGGGGGGGGGGGGGGAGCGCCCGGGGGGGGGGGAGGGACAAGCGCCCGGGGGAGGGAGCGCCCGGGGGGGGGGAGGAAACGCCCGGGGGGGGGGGGGGAGGGAGCGCCCGGGGGGGGGGGGGGCGCCTGGGGGGGGGGGGAGGAGGGAGCGCCCGGGGGGGGGCGCCTGGGGGGGGGGGGAGGAGGGAGCGCCCGGGGGGGGGGCGGGGCCTCAGACAGGGACGACGCTTTACGCCGCCATTGTGAGCTGTGGACCCGCTGGGTGTCGCCGCTTGGACCCGCGGCCGGGCCCGGACCCGCAGACGGACGGACGGACAGGAGCGGCGCTGAAACCTGCAGCTTCCCGGCCGCCGCCGCCGCTCCCCCTCCACCGGCCTCGTGCCCGCGGCGGCAAGATGGCGGCACGTCGCGTCACGTGGCGGCAGCGCTGATGACGGGGCGGGGAGGTCACGTGCCCCTCCGTCCAGTGACGGGATGGGAACGTCACGTGACGTCGATTGATTTGCATGGGTGGGGCCGGCAGGTGCCAGTCACTCCCTCATTGGTTGGGGCGGGAGGGTCGCGTGATCTTCATTCATGACGGGTTGGGGCGTCACGTGGTGGCCATTCATTGATGATTGGGGGGCTGGGCGTCACGTGGTGCCCATTCATTGATGATTCGGGGCGGGGCCGGGCGTCACGTGCCGGACATTGATGGAGCAGAAGATGGACACAAAAGGCTGGAGTAACTCAGCTGGACAGGCAGCATCTCTTCTGGAGAGGAGGAAGGGGTGACGGGTTGGGCTGAGACCCCGCTTCAGACCAGGCCGGCAAGCAGAGGAAACAGACAACAGTCCAGCACAGGACTATGGCCCACTTCTCCTGTACTGACCCTGATATGACCCTGAAGCTGGAGGGAGGAATGTAACAGGTGGGGAGAGGGGTGTGGAAAAATAGATGGGAGTCCAATGGGGCACATGGGAGAGACAGAGGGTATGGGAGAGACAGAGGGTATGGGAGAGACAGAGGGTATGGGAGAGACAGAAGGTATGGGAGAGACAGAGGGTATGGGAGAGACAGAGGGTATGGGAGAGACAGAGGGTATGGGAGAGACAGAGGGTGTGTGGAAGGGGGGGTTAGTTGGACATTGACTGAAAATGGACAATTCAATGTTCATACTGTTGGTTTGAAAGCTACCCAAGGGGAATATGAGCTGCTGTTCTTCCAGTTTTTTAAAGTGGCCTGGGTCATGCAGTCAATGCAAAGGCTTTGTGTGGAAGGGCTGGTATCTAAAGAGAGACAGAGAACTGGAAAACTTGAACCCTGAGTGAAACACAAAGTGCTTGAGTATCTCAGCGGGTCAGGCAGCATCTCTGGAGGGAATGTTGCAGATTGGAGCCCTTCACACCCTGCCAATATTAGATAATGCGGGTCAGAGTCCCACAAACATATCAGGGTACTTTTCAGAGGCCACATGAGTGCATTGTCATAATAGAATCTATTAAGCCGATAGCACTCCCAATATAGATTTGACAACACAATGTACACATGGATAAAGATTGTGAATATAAAACCCCATGTACAATTTTGGATTTCTTCTTTTCATATCTTTCTGAATATATTTTATTTTTTAAATAAAGAAAGGAAATGGGCCATCCTGAATCATGTAAATGTTCAAGGCAGGGCTTTGGAAACTGAAGACAGACACACAAAGCTGGAGTAACTCAATGGGTCAGGCAGCATCTCTGGAGAAAAGGAATAGGTGATGAGTGGGGTCAAGATCCTAATCAGTGTCCAAAGCAAAGATTTTTTAAAAAACAACTGCTGGAGGAACATTGGATCAGGCAGCATCTGTTTAAGTAGAGGACAAATTACGTTTCAGGTCAGGATTCTTCTTCAGAGTGATGGCGTAGAGGGGAGATAGCTGATAGAAAGATTTGAGGGGAAGGGATGGGATAAGAGCTAGGAAGTGATCGGCTGACCCTGATGATCAGTCCGAAGGAATCCAACCTGAATGAACGGATAAATTTATTTGCCAAGTATGTGCATTTTCAAGGAATGTGCCTTGGTGCTCCGCTCACAAATGACAATACAAACATACATTTAACAATTAAGAATGACGCATAAACACATCGAAACAGTACGGATACAATATTACGGTCTAAACATGTAAGTGAAAATAAACCAGAGCAAAAAAGAGACTACAGACTTTGGTTATTGAGTAGAACAACTACTCGTGCAAAAAAAGCTGTTTTAATGTCTGGCTGTGGCTGCTTTGACAGTCCGGAGTCGCCTTCCAGAGGGAAGTGCTTCAAAGATTTTGTGGCCAGGGTGAGAGGGGTCAGAGATCATCTTACCCGCTCGTTTCCTGGCCCTTGCACTGTACAGTTCGTCAATGGGGGGGAAGGTTGCAGCCAACAACCTCAGCTGAGCGAACGATCCGTTGCAGCCAACAACCTCAGCTGAGCAAACGATCCGTTGCAGCCTCCAGATGTCGCGCTTGGTGGCTGAGCCAAACCAGACCATGATGGAGGAGGTGAGGACAGACTCAATGATAGCAGTGTAGAATTGGACCATCATTGCCTGTGGCAGATTGTGTTTCCTCAGTTGCCGCAGGAAGTACATCCTCTGTTGGGCCTTTTTGACTGTGGAGTCGATGGTGCCCCCCCCCCCATTTAAGGTCCCTGGAGATGATGGTTCCAAGGAACTTAAATGACTCCACAGATGTGATAAGAAAATAACTGCTGATGCTGGTACAAATCAAAGGTATTTATTCACAAAATGCTGGAGTAACGCAGCAGGTCAGGCAGCATCTCAGGAGAGACGCTCTCAGGAGCGTCTGAAGAAGGGTCTCGACCCGAAACGATGTCCATTCCTTCTCTCCTGAGATGCTGCCTGACCTGCTGAGTTACTCCAGCATTTTGTGAATAAATACCACAGATGTGATTGTGGTGTTGTTGATGGTGAGTGGGTGTAGGGGAGGGGGATCTCATCAAAAGTCTACAATTAGTTACACTGTCTTAAGAGCATTGAGTTCCAGGTTGTTGCGATGGCACCAAGATGCCAGCTGTGTCACTTCCCATCTGTTGGCAGATTCCTCCCCATCCTGGATCGGTCCAATCCATGTTCTGTCACCCATCCATGTTCTCCAGGGATGCTGCCTGACCCGCTGAGTTACTCCAGCATTTTTTGTCTATCCAGGTGAGGAGGGATTAATTGGCAGGTGAGTTAGTTGGAGGTTATAAATACAGAAGACAAATGGCGCACAAACCGTAGAACCAGGGCTGGCATGAACAAGGATGGGGGCATAAAAATGGTTGATTTGGAATTGGGAAGGGTGGGAGATGAGTGGATGGAGGAGTAAAAAGGAACTGGGTGATGAGGGTGGGGGGATTTATGTGTTTTTAATAATTTTGTATGTGGCATTCACTGCCAGAATCAAAAATAAAATCAGGAACCAGTTTGCGATTTATGCAGCTAACTTGTGATTAACAGAGTAAATTAAAAAGAAATATGAATTTCACCATTCACGCTACCTCCTCTAATCTTTCAGCCTCTAGGTTTTCAGTGCATCTTCATACTTTGGTCTCTTGCATATTTCCATTGGAGATTTAGCATGGAAACAGGCCCTTCGGCCCACCATGTCCACGCTGACCAACGATCGCCCATTCACATTAGTTCTGTTATCCCACTTTCCTCACCTGCTCCCTACACATTCGGGGCAATTTTACAGAGACAAATTAGCCTACAAACTCAATTTGTCTATGGGATGTGGGAGGAAGACCTCACACTTGCATGGAGAATGTACAAATTCAACACAGACAGTGCCCAAGGACAGGTATCACAACATGCTGGAGTAGCTCAGCAGGTCAGGCAGCATCTAGGAGAGAAGGAATGGGTGATGTTTCGGGTCAAGACACTTCTTCAGGATCGCACACAGATCTCTGGGTGTGAGGCAGCAATTCTACCAGCAGTGCCACTATATCTTGATTTCAGAAAATGAAATGTTGGTAACTTTGGTTACTAAAAATAATAAACTATTCATTTTCAGTCTTAAATATCTAAGTCACGCTATGTCCCCCTTTACAGCTATGTTTAATTCAGTTCAAGACTATGGGGCAGCACAGTGGCCGTAAAGTTGCTGCTTAAAAGTGCCGGGGACATGGAATCGACCCTGAATATGTGTGCTCTCTGTATGGAGTTTGCTCGTTCTCCCTTTGATCACATGGGTTTTCTGGGGGTGCTCTTCTTTCCTTCCACATTCCAAAGACGTTCAGGACCCTTTCTCAGACCCAACCCAAAACGTAATCTTTTCCTTCTGTTTATAACATTGTTTACAGAGTACTATGTTTACATATTGTGCTGTGCTGCTGCAAGTAAGAATTTCATTGTTCTAATTGGTTCATTAGAGAATAAAACACTCTTGACTCACGTCCCGAGTGTGCAGAACAAACTGGTGTACGGGTGATCGGTGGTCGGCATGGATTCGGTGGGCCGAAGGGCCTGTTTCCGCGCTGAATCTTTAAATAAACTAAAAACACTAAAACGAGAGTGTGTTTGAAAAAGGGTCTCGACCCGAAACGTCACCCAATTCCTTCTATCCAGAGATGCCGCCGGCCCCGCTGAGTTCCTCCAGGGTTTGGTGTCTATCTTGGGAGTGATTCGGCGTCGGATTTCAGCGGTCACGGCGGGGCGGCGACAGGACAGCAATGGCGGCGAGATCTCCCACAATGCAAAGGGAGCGAGAAAGTGCCCGGCGCCGACCAGTTGCCGCGGCAGTGCGCATGTGCAGGGCGGCCGGGAATATGCGGGCGGCGGCAGTGCGCATGTGCAGAGCGGCAGGGGACGTGCGGGCGGCGGCAGTGCGCATGTGCATGGCGGCTGGGGACGCGCGGGCGGCGGCAGTGCGCATGTGCAGGTCGGGCCGGGGACGTGCGGGCGGCGGCAGTGCGCATGTGGAGCGGCCGCAGAGTGGAGACCGGGCGGCCCGGACACGGATGTCGAGGGGTGGGGGCGGAGAGTGACCCAGAGAGAGAGCGGGGGGGGCGGGGCCGCTCAGTGTTGACCGGTAGGTGACCCGGGGGCTCTGAGAGCGGTGCCCGTGTGCCGGCAGCGCATGCGCCAACCTCGGGCCGGCCCCGGAGCGGAGCGGAGCGGAGCCGCCACAAAGCGCCGGGGCCGCGGCTGCGCGTCAGATGCCGCCAAATACGCGGGAAACCCCATCCCTGGGCCCAGGGATCCGGGATCGTCCAAATCCTGCACCGCGACCACCGGGCTGGAGCTGCAGCTGCAGCCGGCCCCCCCGTCCCCCCCGTCCCCATTCATTAACCCCCACACGGGCAGTTTCATCCCAATCACAGGGATTTGCATCAACCTCATTCAGGGATTGATCCCAATCTACTATCCCGCGGATTTCCATCCCAATACTGAGCATTGCACGACGCCCCTTCCCCAAACCCAGGGAATTATCCCCCACACATACACGGGCATTTACATCCCAATCCCATGAATTTGTATCCTATCTAAATCAGGGATTGATCCCGACCCCCTATCCCGATGTTGAACATTGCAAGATGCCCCCTTCCCCAAACCCAGGGAATTATCCCACCAACCGCACATGGGTGGTTTTTATTACAATGCCACTTATTTCCATCCTATCTAAATCAGGGATTGCCCCTCCCCCCCCCCCCCCCCCCCAGACCTCCCATCCCGGGGATTTCCCTCCGAATGCGGGCCCTAGCAGGATGCTCCCAGTGCAAACCTGGAGAATAAGTGAGTTCGGTATCGTAACTGCACATGCCCAGGTCATAGGTCGCTCGTGCTAAACTGGCTGCGCTGGTGCATGTATGCGCACCTGCGTTTCATCCGTAATTTCCAGATTTACTTCTTCGAGGTAAGAAAATACTGCTTTCAAAACTATTAACTAGGTGTATATATGGTTAATTTGTACAAAACTACGATGAACACATCCTTCGACAAACACATCAAACACATCACCAAGACAGCCTTCTTCCACCTCAAAAACATCACCCGTCTCCGTCCATCCCTCTCCTCCACACCTGCAGAAACCCTCATCCACGCCTTCATCACCTCCCGTCTGGACTACTGCAACAGCCTCCTCTATGGTTCACCCTCAAAAATCATCAATAAACTCCAATACATCCAGAACTCCGCTGCCCGTCTACTCACCCACTCATCGATCCGTGACCATATCACCCCCGTCCTTTACAAGCTCCACTGGCACCCCATCCCCCAGAGAATCCAGTACAAAATCCTTATGACCTACAAAGCCCTCCATAACCTGGCCCCATCCTACCTGACTGACCTCCTCCACAGACACACTCCAACCCGTACCCTCCGCTCTGCTGCTGCTAACCTCCTGTCCCCCCCCATCCGGACCAAACTCAGATCTTGGGGGGACAGGGCTTTCTCCATCGCTGCTCCCACACTCTGGAACTCGCTACCCCAAACCATCAGAGACTCCTCCTCACTCACCACATTCAAAACATCACTGAAGTCTCACCTGTTCAGCACTGCCTTCAATCACTGACCGTCACCTCACCTTCTTTTTCCTTTTCTGTTCGTTTACTTATTTATCTATTTATTTTCTTCTCTATGTTTTAGTAAACCCTGTAAAGCGTCTTTGAGTGTTTAGAAAAGTGCTATATAAATGTAATGCATTATTATTATTATTATTATTATGATTTTGTTGGTTTTATTGCTTTATGCTTCGGTGAGTGAGCGAGATAGTGACAATTTTCTTTTGCATTGTAAAAGAAGGGTCGAGACCCTTCTTCAGAAGTCTGGAAAATAAGCGAGTTAGGTATCTCGCTTCAGACTTCTGAAAAAGGGTCTTTACCCGAAACTTCACACATTCCTTCTCTCCTGAAGTGCTACTTGACCCGCTGAGTTACTCCAGCATTTTGTGTCTACCTTCGATTTAAACTAGCAACTGTAGTTTTTTTTCCTAGAGTTTGAAGGGCAGAAACAGTTTCCCTTTGCAAATTGACAGTTGTGGCTGTCACACACATTCTACATCCACTTATTCAGGTGATACGTGGTACTCCCACAGCCCAAAGTTGCACAATTGTGCATGGCTTTGCCCAGTAACATATAAAACAAAATATATAATAAAGTCAATCATATGTTAAGTCAAATAGAGTCCTGTAAGCATGCCCATTACATACCGGTCCAAGCAAACAAAAATTGGCATGGCTTTGCTCACTCACCGAAGCACAAAGCAATAAAACTAACAAAATCAACGTAGTTTTGTACAAATTAACCGTAAATACGCCTAGTTAATAGTTTTGAAAGCAGCATTTTGTTACCTCGAAGAAGCAAAACTGGAAAATACGGATGAAAAGCAGGTCTGTATACGCGCAGCAGCTCAGCCGGCAAGAATGTTTAGCGCGAGTGACCTATGACCTGGGCATGCGCAGTTGAGATACCGAACTCGCGTATTACCATCATACCTGCACAAGGGCGATTATTACCCCAATCCCAGGAATTTTCATCTGCTGAAATCAGGGATTTATTATGATCTTCCATCCCGCAGATATCCCTCCCAATGCTGAGCATTGCAGGATGCCCCTCCCCCCAACCCAGGGAATTATCCCACCTGCACACGGGCTATTATTATTGCAATGCCAGAAATATCCATCCTTTCTAAATTAGGGATTGTTCCCACTCTCAATGTGGAATATCGCAAGATGCACCTCCCCTAAACGCAGGGAATTATCCCCCACCCACACATGGGCAATTTTGATCTCATTCCCAGTAATGAGCATCCTATGTAAATCAGGGATTGATTTATCCCAATGCTATCCCAATCCCAATGCTGAGCATTGCAAGATGCCCCTACTCAAACCCAGAGAATTACCCCCCACCCACACACGGGCGATTATCCCAATCCCAGGAACTTGCAGCCTACCTGAATCAAGGATTGCCCCCAACCCCGATCCACAATCCCGTGATTTTCCTCCCAATGCTGAGAATTGCATTGCTGAGATCTTGTGTTTCTCCCACACTTCAAAGACGTGGAAGTTAATTAGCTTCTGTAAAATTGTAAATTGTCCTATCATGTAGTATAGTGCTAGTATACGGGGTGATCGCTGGTTGGCGCGGACTCAGTGGGCTGAAGGGCCTGTTTCTTCTCTGAAGTCTAAAGTAAACTGTAAAGACAGCATCCGAGCAAAGGATGGATCCTGGGTCTCTGGCGCTGTGAGGCGGTGACTCTACAGTTGGACCACCCTGCTGTTCTTGAACTCTATATATGAGCTGTTGTGATGCGTTCTACATTGGCTGACCTGCAGCTGCTGCCTGTGGTCTATTCTCAGTGCCCGCTCTCCAGGTGGGATCAGTCTGCCAACTCCATCTGACGCACGTGCAGCCATGTCCCAGGTGGTGGGTTTCCGAGTGGGCGCCGAGTTCTCGAGCTACAACGAGCTGCACCGGGAGTATCGGCGCTACCAGAGGGACAGCTCCGTGCAGATGTGGACCAGGCACTCACGGACCATCAAGGCGCAGCGGCGTCGGGCACCCAAGCGCCCGATGAACGACGCGCTGAACTTTGCCGAGATCGACTACGCGTGCATTCACGGCGGCAAGTTATTCAAGACCAAAGGATCCGGCAAACGGACAATCCAGAGGTGAGGAAATACTTGCAGGGGTGACACAGCGGCCCAGTTGGTAGAGCCACTGCCTCACAACGCCGGGGATCCCGGTTCCATCCTGACCACGGGTGCTCTCCGTGTGTGGAGTTTGCACGTCCTCTCTGTGACCAGCTGTGTTTCTTCTGTGGGCTTCAGTTTCCTCCCGTATCCAAAACGTGCGGGTTTCTTGGTTAATTGGCCCTCTGTAAATCATCCCGAGTGTGTTGGGAGTGGATGACAAAGTGGGAGAACATGGAACATGGTCGACACCTGCTCCTGTTTCCTACCTTCTTATTTAAAGATGTTTTTATCCTTTTAAATTTAATAATATGTTTAGCCGGGTAGTTAGTTTTGTTTGGAGTTACATCATGGAAACAGGCCTTTCGGCCCATCGAGTCCACACCGCCCACCAATCATCCATTCACACTAGTTCTATGTTATCCCACTTTCTCATCCACTCTCTACACACGAGGGGCAATTTACAAAAGCAAATTAACCCACAAACCTGCACGTCTTTAGAATGTGGAAGGAAACCACTTGGGAAAAACCCACGTGGTCACAGGGAAGACGTACATTCTCCATACAGACAGCACCCGTAGTCAGGATCGAACCTGAGTCTCCGGCGCTGTGAGGCAGCAGTTCCTCTGCTGCCCCTGTCTGTCTCTTTCTCTTTTTTTCTCTGTCTCTCTCTCCCCTCTCTTCATTTTTTTCTCTCTTTTGCACTCTTTGTTTTCATCTTTGATTGTGTGTGTGTGTGTCTCCACGCCTCTCTCTCTCTCTCTCTCTCTCTCTCTCTCTTTCTCTCTCTCTCTCTCTCTCTCTCTCTCTCTCTCTCTCTCTCTCTCTCTCTCTCTCTCTCCCTCTCTCCATCTCTCTCCCTTTCTACCTCTCCCTCTCCATCTCTCCACCTCTCTCCTCTCTACCTTTTTACCTCTCTCCTCTCTCCCCCACCACACATTTTCCCATTCCTACTCGCTGGGATTGTATAGAGTGGTTGAGTCATTCCACACAGAAATAGGCCCTTCGGTCCAACTTGCCCATGCTCATCGAGATGGCCCATGTACACCAGTCCCACCTGCCCTCAGAACCTTCCCTATCCATGTGCCTTTCCAAATGTCTTTTAAATGCTAGAGTACCTGCCTCAACTACCTCCTCCCGAAGCTAGTTCCATTTACCACCACACTGTGCAGAAAAGGTTACCCCTCGTGTTCTTTTTAAATCTTTCCCCTCTCATGTTAAACTGTCATCTGGATCTTGATTCCCCTATCCTGGATAAAAGATTTGTGCATTCACCCTATCTATTCCACTTGTCACATACAATTTGCTGTGTTAACACAAGGGACACGGTATTATCCATGTTATCCCACTTTGCCATCCACTGCCTGCACACTTGGAACAATTGACAATTTGATAGTTTGTGTTTTATGGTTCAGAGACTGGATTGATATCCCAGTGGGGGAGTGTGATATTATCCTATTAGATCACACAGGGTCTTCCGCCTTCAATGACCATCAAGCACCCAGCTTGTTATGTACTGTGTGTAGGACGGAACTACAGATGCTGGTTTACACTGGAGATAGACACAAAATGATGAAGTGACTCAGCGGGGAGGGCAGCATCTCTGGAGAAAAATAATAGGTGACGTTTCGGTTTGACACCCGTCTTAAGGCTGAGAGTCAGGGGGGAGGTAAACTAGAAGTTTCTCCCACTCTCGGCGTTCTATCAATTTCACTGTCGTCTTGCTTAGTTTCACTGTTTGTATCAACTTGTTATCACCTTCTCCACAGCCAACAATAGACCATTGTGGGCTCCACCTTTCCTTTATCATTGTTGCTGGCTTTGATTTGTTCTTTCATTCATTTGTTCTTTGTAACCCTTCATCCCCCTAGTTCCCTCTCCTCTGACTCTCAGTCTGATAAAGGGTCCCAACCAGAAGAATAAGGGGTAGGCCATTTAGAACAGAGATGAGGAAACACTTTTTCAGTCAGAGAGTTGTGAATCTGTGGAATTCTCTGCCTCAGAGGGCAGTGGAGGCTAATTCTCTGAATACATTCAAGAGAGAGCTAGATAGAGCTCTTAAGGATAGCGGAGTCAGGGGGTATGGGGAGAAAGCAGGAACGGGGTACTGATTGAGAATGATCAGCCATGATCACATTGAATGGCGGTGCTGGCTCGAGGGGCCGAATGGCCTCCTCCTGCACCTATTGTCACCTACTCCTTTTCTCCAGAGATGCTGCCTGACCCGCTGAGTTACTCCAGCATTTTGAGTCCATTTCCTTTGTTATGCACTATGTTATCTTACACCAATCCTGCATGAATCACATTTTGTTACAGCTGTTGCTTCAAGTCCCCCCAGTTTGTGAAAGAGTTTATTATCAGTCAAAGGGCAGTCATTCATCACACCATCTTGTCTTCCCACTCACACTGCTTCATGGCCAATGTCAATGGAATATTTCTGTTGGATTCTGTGATGATTGTAAAAGATCGCCATACATTGCTGGTCTGAATCATCCTACCATAACGAGAGAGCAGTCCTGAACTGCGATCTTCCTCATTAGTGACCCTCGGACTATCTTTGTTTGGACTTTACCTTGCACTAAATGTTATTATTATTATTATTATCTATACACTGTAAATGGCTCAATTGCCTTCCCACTGTCTGGTTAGCATGCAACAAAGCTTTTCACTGTACCTCGGAACACGTGACAATAAACTGAACTAAACAAAACTGAAGGGTCTCAGTCCAAAGCGTCACCTATTCCTTTTCTCCAGAGATGATGCACGACCCGCTGAGTTACTCCAGCATTTTGTAGCCTTATCGATTGACCCAGTTGGCTTACACACTGCCTCCCACTGTCTTTTTCAGAACCAACAAGATGAAGTGTCCCTGTGTCATTAAAGTCCGTCTTTCTGCGGATGGAAACAAGTTTGTGGTGAAAGAGATGAATGAATCGCATAACCACACAGTGCCGCAGGTAAAAGCAGAACACACACACCAGCCAGGTAGAGTAGTTGGATCTGCCACTGCTTCAGATTGTCGGGTCAGTGTGTGTGCGTGTGTGGGGGGGTGTGTGTGTGTGTTGTCCCACCTCTCCACGTTTTCAGAGAGCATTAGACTAGTCCTGTACACGCTCGGTTCCAGCCTTGGATCCTGGGCTGTTGAATATCTTAGTTCAGCAATACAGCACAGAAACAGGCCCTTCGGCCCACTGAGTCAGCGCCAACCGGCGATCCCCCACATTAACACTATCCTACACACACTTGGGACAATTTACACATGCACCAAGCCAATGAACCTCCATACCTCTACATTTTTAAAGTGTGGGAGGAAACTGAAGATCTTGGAGAAAACCCACGCAGGTCACGGGGAGAACGTAAAAACTCCATACAGACAGCACTCATAGTCGGGATCGAACCTGGGTCTCCAGCGCTGCAAGCGCTGTAAGGCAGCAACTCTACCGCTGCGCCACCGTGCCGTCCAGAATATGTCCACGTAATTATTTATAAAGAGTTTATCATAACTCTGTCTCTCTGCCCGTGGTTTTGCCCGTGAGAGAATGTTACCTGTGGCACCAACACATATCGTTGGGACTTAAAGCTGTAGCCTGCAATAAAATGGGATTTGTGCAGAATTGGCTCAAGATAACTTAGCAACAAAGATGGACTCAACAAGCTGGAGTAACTCAGCGGGTCAAGCATCATCTCTGGAGAAAAGGAATAGGTGACGTTTCGGATCCTTCCCGGCTGGTCTGAAGAAGGGTCTCGACCTGAAATGTCACCTTTTTCTTTTCTCCAGAAATGTTGTCTGAACCGCTGAGTTGCTCCAGCTTTTTGTGTCTAGAATTGGCGTAAACTAGAATCTGCTGTTTAGTTTAAACATACAGCGTGGAAACAGGCCCTTCAGCCCACCGAGTCCAGGCTGACCAGCAATCCCTGCACATTAACGCTATCCTACCCACATCAGGGACAACTTTCAATTTTACCAAGCCAATTAGCCTATAAACCTGTACATCTTTAGAGTGTGAGAGGAAACCGCAGCTCCCGAAGAAAACACATGGGGAGAACGTACAATCTCCGTACAGACAGCACCCGTAGTCAGGATCAAACCCGAGTCTCTAGCGCTGTAACACAGCAACTCTTCCGCTGCACCACCGTGCTGCCCCGACACATAGAATAGAACAAGATGGGTGCTTGATGGTCATTGCCGGCAATGTAGGTGGAAGAGCCGGTGTGATTCTATGGGATGATATCACACTCCCCCACTGGGATATCAATCCAGCCTCTGAACTCTGACAACTTTGCCATTGTTTAACAGAGTCACACTCGATATCACTAGTCATTTCCCTCACAGTAACAAGTTTTATTTACGTAGTTCTAACGCACTAAAAATATCTCCAGCTTTCAGGGACATTATCAAAGTAATTGATGTGAACTGCCTTAGCAGGGATTCTGGAGATGACCTATAACTTAGGTGGAGTTGGTGGATTTCAAGGAATGTCTTATAATGGGGTTTAAGGAGGCAAGAGTGTCTGAGGGTGATCTGAGAGAAGTATATCTGTTCATGAGAGGCATAGAATGGAGACTCTCAGACTATCTTTAATTGGACTTTACTGGACTTTATCTGATGCTAAACATTATTCCCTTTATCCTGTGTCTGTGGACTGTGGACGGCTTAGACACAAAAATCCGGAGGAACTCAGCAGGTCAGACAGCATCTCTGGAGAAAAGGAATACATGACGTTTCGGGGCAAGACCCCTCTTCAGACCAGAAAAGGAATAGGTGAAATTTCGGGTCGAGACCCATCTTCAGATTGATGCTTCCTGACCCGCTGAGTTACAGCAGCTTTTTGTATCTATCTTCGGTTTAAACCAGCATCTGCAGTTCCTTCCAACACATTTCGACTGTGGACGGCTTGATTGTAATCATGGATAGTCGTTCTATGGACTGGTAGCATGCAACAAAAAAGCTTTTTGGTACACGTGACAAGAAACTAGACTAAACTAGATGGGGAATATGGTCCGATTGTTTTTACCCCATGGTAGTTGTGGAGGTGCAGAGACACAGAGGGAGAAAGTTCCAAATAGCTGCTGAAGGCAAAGTCAATTGGACAGGGATAAAAGTTCAGGAATGGGCTGGGGCCAGAGTTAGAGAGATTTTGTATTATATATATATATATCTGACCGAGGCGTAAATGTAGATGGGTTGGTGAGTAAGTTTGTTAATGACACCAAAATTAGGAGTTGCAGACAACGAGAAATGCTGTCAGTAGATATCAGAACGTAGACCAGCTGCAGAAAGGGGTGGAGAAATGGCAGATGGAGTTTAACCTGAGCAAGTGTGAGGTGATGCACTTTGACAGGTTAAATGCAAGGAGAGAGGATACAGTTAATGGCATGACCATTAACAGCATTGATGTGCAGAGGGATCTTGGAGTTCAAGTTCATAGCTCACTGAAGGAGGCAGCACAAGTAGATGGGGTGGTGAAGAAGGCCTCATAAGTGACAGGAGCAGAATTAGGCCATTCAGCCCATCGTCTATTCCGCCATTCAATCACGGCTGATCTATCTCTCCCTCCTAACCCCATTCATCTGCCTTCTCCCCATAACCCCTGACACCAGCAATAATTAAGAATCCATCTATCTCTGCCATAAATATATCCACTGACTTGGTCTCCACAGCCTTCTGTGGCAAAGAATTCCACCAATTCACCACCCTCTGACTCAAGAAATTCCTCCTCTCCTTCCTAAAGGAATGTCCTTTAATTCTGAAGCTATGGCCTCTTGTCCGACACTCTTCCACTGGAGGAAGCATCCTCTCCACATTTATCCAAACGTTTCACTATTCGGTACGTTTCAATGAGGTCCCCTCTCATTCTTCTAAACTCTATCGAGTACAGGCCCAGTGCTGACAAACGATCATCATATGTTAACCAGTATGGGTGAAACGTGTGGTATGCTTGTCTTCTGTGCTAGGGGCATTAAATATAAGAGTCAGCAAGTCATGATGCAGCTCTATAGGGCTTTAGTTAGACTGCATTTGGAGTATTATTTGCAGTTCTAGTCGCTCCATTACAGGAAAGGTGTGGAGGCTTTGGAGAGGGTGCAGAGGAGGTTGACCAGAATGCTGCCTGGATTAGAGGGTTTCAGCTACAGGGGGAGGTTGAATAAACTTGGGTTATTTTTTCTGGAGCGTCAGAGGTTGAGGGAAGACTCGACGGAAGTATATAAAGTTAAGGTCGGCAGTCAGAGGCTTGTGCCCAGGGTGGAAATGTCCAACACGAGACGACAGAGTGATATGGTGAGAGGGGGGAGGTTTAATGTGCGAGGCAAGATTTTTACACAGAGAGGGGTGGGGGCTGGGAATGCACTGCTAGAGATGGTGGTGGATGCAGATACGATAGGGGTGTTTAAGAGGCTTTGGGAAAGGCACATGGAAGTTCAGGGAATTGAGCGATATGTATCATGTACAGGGAGATGAGATCAGTTCAACTTGGCATCATGTTTGGCACAGATAATGTAGGCTGGAGGGCCCATTCCTGTGCTGTTCTGTGTTCTAATATGGGATCTGAGCTTAGTTTACAGATACAGCATGGAAACATAGGCCTACCTAGTCCATGCTGATCATCGACCACCTACGTGCACTGGTTCTATGTTGTCCTACTTTCTCATCCACTCCCGACACGCTCGGGGCAATTTACAGAGGACAATTGACCTCCAAACCGGATGAACTGACCCTAGGATCTTGCTTGTACCCCACAGGAAGAGGAGGAGAGGCTCCGGCACCAAAGGCGCTTTGTTACAGCGCTGCGCGTGGACCCCACTTCCATCGTCTCGCTGCGGAGTAATGGAGCTGGTGTCCAGGTGCAGCTGGGGGAGGTTGCCGGCAAGGTGCTCACTGATGAGGATGCCCATAGCCCCGCACGCAAGGAGAAATGGGACGAGTTCAAGACCAACAAAACCGACTTGGAGATGATGGTGCCCACACTGGCAGCCGTCAAGGGTAAGGTCATAAGGAATAGGAGTAGAATTAGGCCATTCGGCCCATCAGGTCTACTCCGTCATTCAATCATGGCTGATCTATCTCTCTCCCCTAACCCCATTTTCCTGCCTTCTCCCCATAACCTCTGACACCCGTACTGATCAAGAATCAAGGTAGGTGAAGGTGTCCTCGCTTGTCCCAGGCCTAACCGGCTGCTCCAGGTTTGCACCACTCCCTCTCTTGTCCTGGGGTATCCTGCATCCTTCCTTCATTCCGGAATAATGCGGATCACCCCTTTATTGGGATAATGATGACCATTTGATGGCTCAGGGCCTGTACTCGCTGGAGTTTAGAAGGATGAGGGGGGACCTCACTGAAACTTACCGAATAGTGAAAGGACCGGATAAAGTGGATGTGGCGAGGATGTTTCCACTAGTGGGAGAGTCATGGACCAGAGGGCACAGCCTCACAATAAAAGGACGTTCCTTTAGAAAGGAGATGAGAAGGAATTTCTTTAGTCAGAGGGTGATGGATCTGTGGAAATCATTGCCACAGATGGCTGTGGAGGCCAAGTCTGTGGCTATTTATAAAGCAGAGATTGACAGGTTCTTGATTAGTAAGGGTGGCAAAGGGTATGGGGAGGGCAGGAGAATGGGGTTGAGAGGGAAAGATAGATCAGCCATGATTCCTAGACTCTCCCACGAATGGAAAGATCCTTTCCACATCCACTCTACCCTGGCATTTCACTATCTTGTAAGTTTCAACGAAGCCCCTCCTCATCGTTCTAAACTCCAGCGAGTACAGGCCCAGTGCCGTCAAACACTGATCAGATGTTAACCCTGACATTCCTGGTATCATTCTGGTAAACCTCCTCTGGACCCTCTCCACCGCCAGCACATCCTTCCTTAGACATGGGGCCAAAACTGCTCCCAATACTCCAAATAAATGGATGAGGATTGGGTGTGGATCCTCCTTCCCCCATCTCATGATAGTGCACTGTCTTGTCACTAGATCACTCCCTCCTCTCCCCTGGGATAGTCAATGACTTTTAGACTTCAGAGACACAGCGCGGAAACTGGCCGTTTGGCCCACCGAGTTGGTGCTGACCAGCGATGATCCTGTACGCTAACTTACACACACAAGGGGCCATTTCTTTTTACAACTTACTGAAACCAAGTAACCTCCAATCCTGGAAGTTTTTGGAGTGTGGGAGGAAACCGGAGAAAACCCATAAAAGTAAAAACTCCGTACAGACCGCACCCACAGTCAAGATGGAACCCGGGTCTGTAGCGTTGTAAAGCAGCAACTCTACAGCTGTGTCCCCAATACTTTCTCATGGGATTGCTCTTGGATTGTGCCACGCTCTCTTCAGATGACTCTTCCCTCCTGTAACCCCACCCACCCCACCCAGGCTGCATCTGCAGTTCCTTCCTCCACCTGTCACTTGCAAGGCTTTATCCTGCCCCCATCTCTCTTCCAGCTTTCTTCTTCCCCCCCCCCACCCCCCCCCCCCGACTTGCCACAATTAGTTGAAGAAGGGTCCCGACCTGAAATATCACGTATCCATGTTTTCCAGACATGTGTAGGAAAGAACTGCAGATGCTTGTTTACACTGGAGATGGACACAAAATGCTGCAGTAACTCAGCGGGTCAGGCAGCATCTCTCGAGAAAAAGAATAGGAGACATTTCAGGTCAAGCCTCTTACTCAGACTGAGAGTCAGGGGCGAGGGGAAACTCCAGAGATATTGCCTGACCTGCTGAGTTATTCTCGCACTTTGTCTTTTGTCATGAACCAGCATCTGCAGATCCTTGTTTCTCCAGAGTTTGATAGAGCTGCATCTTGACTATCTGACTCTTGTACTCAGTACACCGACCGATGAAGGCAAACGTACCTCACCACTGCCACTGTGCATTACCAGTGCTTTGTTCAGAATCCATTTCAGTATCAGACTCAATTTATCGTCCTAGTTTGTACACAAACAAGGAATTTGACGGTGCATTGCTCACACCTGGTAAAAACACGAGACAGCAGACAATTTAAAAAAACATTCTAATTAAACAATGCAAAAATAAAGTGCAAGAGTAATAAGTGGCAGCTTTGCTAAATATTGCACGCGTAAATATCTAAAGTGCACTTGGAGAGTTCATGAGTGTTTGGCTTACAGACCAGAATGTAGTGGTGTAGAGTGGTTGTTAACTAGACCTACCACTCGTGGGAAGAGGCTGTTTTTGTGTCTGGATGTGCCCAGAGGGGAGGGCTTCATGAGAGAGTTAGATATACAGTGCATTCAGAAAGTATTCACACCCCTTCACTTTTTCCACATTTTGTTACATTACAGCCTTATTTTAAAATGGATTCATTTTTTTTTTACTCATCAATCTACACACAATACCCCATAATAAAAAAGTGAAAACAAGTGTTTAGAAATTTTTGCAAAGTAATTAAAAAGAAATAACTGATATCATATTTACAAATGTATTCAGACCCTTTACTCCGTACTTTGTTGAGGCACATTTGGCAGTGATTGCAGCCTCAAGTCTTCTTGGGTGTGACGCTGCAAGCTTCGCACACCTGTATGTGGGTAATTTCTCCCATTCTTCTCTCAAGCTCTGTCAGGTTGGATGCGGAGCATCGATGCACAGCTATTTTCAGGTCCCTCCAGAGATGTCCGGGTTCAAGTCCGGGTTCTGGCTGGGCCACTCAAGGACATTCACAGACTTGTCATGAAGCCACTCCTGCGTTGTCTTGGCTGTGTGCTTGGGGTCATTGTCCTGTTGGAAGGTGAACCTCCTCCCCAGTCCGAGGTCAAGAATGCTCTGGAGCAGGTTTTCATCAAGGATCTCTCTTTACTTTGCTCTGTTCATTTTTCCCTCGATCCTGACTAGTGTCCCAGTTCCTGTCGCAGAAAAACCCCCACAGCATGATGCTGCCACCACCATGCCTCACCGTAGGTATGGTATTAGCCAGGTGATGAGCAGTGCCTGGTTTCCCCCAAACATGACATTTGGCATTCAGGCCAAAGAGTTCAATCTTGGTTTCATCAGACAAGATAATCTTATTTCTCTTGGTCACAGAATCCTTTAGGTGCCTTTTGGCAAACTCCAAGCAGGCCATCATGTGCCTTTTACTGAGGAATGGCTTCCGTCTGGCCACTCAACCATAAAGGCCTGACTGGTGGAGTGCTGCAGGAAAGTTGGCCTTCTGGAAGGTTCTCCCATCTTCACAGAGGAACTCTGGAGCTATGTCAGAGTGATCATCGGGTTCTTGGTCACCTCCCTGACCAAGGCCCTTCTCCCCTGATTGCTCAGTTTGGCCGAGTGGCCAGCTCTATGAAGAGTCCTGGTGGTTCCAAAGTTTTTTCCATTTAAGAATGATGGAGGCCACTGTGCTCTTCGGGACCTGCAATGCTGCAGAAAGTGTTTTCTACCCTTCCCCAGATCTGTGTCTCGACACAATCCTGTCTTGGAGATCTACGGACAATTCCTTCTTCTTCGTGTCTTGGTTTTTGCTCTGACATGCACTGTCAACTGTGGGACCTTATATAGACAGATGTGTACCTTTCCAAATCATGTACAATCAATTTAATTTACCACTGGTGGACTTCAATCAAGATGTAGAAACATCTCAAGGATAATCAATGGAAACAAAATGAACCTCAACTCAATTTTGAGCGTCATAGCAAAGGTTTGAATACTTATGTAAATGTGATATTTCAGCTATTTCTTTTAAATTACTTTGCAAAAGTTTCTAAACACCTGTTTTCGCTTCTTCATTCTGGGGTATTGCGTGTAGATTGACGATTTAAAAAAAAAGAATTTAATCCATTTTAAAATAAGGCGGTAATGTAACAAAATGTGGAAAAGGTGAAGGGGTCTGAATACTTTCTGAATGCACTGTAGGTCTTAGGGCTGATGGAATCAAGGGATATGGGGAGAAAGCCAGAACAGGGTACTGATTCTGGATGATCAGCCATGATCATATTGAATGGCGGTACTGGCTCGAAGGGCCGAATGGCCTACTCCTGCACCTATTTTCTGTGTTTCTACTTCAAAGAGTTTGTGGCCAGGGTGAGAGTGGGTCAGTCCCTTGTTCTGCCTGTTCTTGTCATATGAGGAAAGACTGGGGATGTATTCACTGGAGTTTAGAAGGATGAGAGGGGATCTTAAAGAGACGTATAAGATTATAAAAGGACTGAACAAGCTAGATGCAGGAAAAATGTTCCCAATGTTGGGGGAGTCCAGAACCAGGGGACACAGTCTAAGAATAAAGGGGAGGCCATTTAAAACTGAGGTGAGAAGACACTTTTTCACCCAGAGAGTTGTGAATTTGTGGGATTCTCTGCCACATAAGGCAGTGGAGGACAATTCACTGGATGAATTTAAAAGAGAGTTAGATAGAGCTCTAGGCGCTAGTGGTATCAAGGGATATGGGGAGAAGGCAGGCACCGGTTACTGATTGTGGATGATCAGCCATGATCACAGTGAATGGCGGTGCTGGTTTGAAGGGCCAAATGGCCTCCTGCACCTATTTTCTGTGTTTCTATAACTCTTGTCTGCGTTTGTTTGCAGGGCACGGTGGTGGTGGTGGTGAACAAGGCCAACGTGTTGCAGGCCATCTACTACCAGGACGGCCGCATGAAGCAGACCTTCGAGAGGTTCCCCGAGGTGCTGCTGGTGGGCGCCACCTACAGCTGGGCGGGCCTGTGGCTGCCCACCTACCTGCTGCTGGCCATCGACGGCAACGGGGAGAGCGAGCTGGCGTGCCTGTGGTTCCTGCAGAGCGAGGAGCGCGAGACCGTCCGGCAGCTTCTGCGCATCTTCAGGCAGAAGAACCCGGCGGCGGAGGGAACGCGGGCGGTGGTGGTCGGCGGCAAGGCGTGCTGGTGACGGGGAGCTGGTGACCGACGTGCTGCCCCACTGCAAGCCGCTGGCCTGCCTCGCCCACACCCTGAGCGTCTTCCAGGACCACGTGACCGCCGAGAAGCTGCACGTGACCGCCGGGCAACAGTAAGCATTGGCACCGCCATTCCCTCGTGGGGCTGGAGCGGAGCGGGCGGGTGGGGGGCCCAAATATTCCTCCTCCTGTCAGATTGTGTTGGTTTGTTAAAGTTGTGACTCTCATCCCTCTGCACAATCCAGTCTACCCATGTCCCATCTCCTCCACTCTGCCCTCTCTCTCTTTTTTCTTTCCTTCTATCTTACCCGCTCCTCCTTCCCTTCTTTCTTTCTCCCCCTCCATCCTCCATCTCCCTCTTCTCCTCCGCCCCTTCTCTCCTTCTCCTCCGCCCCTTCTCTCCTTTCCCCTACTCCTGTTTCTTCCTCCTCCTCCTCACCCACTCCACCCCTCCTTCACCCACTCCTCCCCTCCTTCACCCACTCCTCTCCTCCTTCACCCTTCCTCTCCTCCTTCCCCGTCCTCCCCTCTTCCCCCTACTCTCCTCCTCCCGCCTCCTCTCCTTCCCTCTACTCTCCTCCTTTCCCCTCTCCTCCACCATCGGGCAACAATAAGCTCTGGCATTGTGATTCCATCCTGGGACCGGAGTGGGCGGGGGAGGGGGAGGTTGGTTTATCCCAAATATTCCTCCTCCTGTCACGGCGTGGGTCAGATAAGGGTGCGACTCATTCCTCAACATGGTCTGCACAATCCAGTCTACCCCTGCCCCACTCTCCCTCCTTTCCACCCTCCTCTCCCCCTTTGCCTGCTCCTTCCCCTTTTGCCCCCTCCTCTCCCCTTTCTGTAGATGGGGCATCTTGGTCAGCATTAGATGGGGCATCTTGGTCAGCATTAGATGGGGCATCTTGGTCAGCATTAGATGGGGCATCTTGGTCAGCATTAGATGGGGCATCTTGGTCAGCATTAGATGGGGCATCTTGGTCAGCATTAGATGGGGCATCTGGTCAGCATTAAATGGGGCATCTTGGTCAGCATTAGATGGGGCATCTGGTCAGCATTAGATGGGGCATCTTGGTCAGCATTAGAATGGGCATGTTGGTCAGCAAGGACGAGTTGGGCCGAGAGGCCTATTTCCGTGCTGTTTGACTCCACTGTTCAGTAGTCATTGAGGAGGTCACTTTATTTTTCGTAGGGAAAGAAACGGTGGTGTTTTTCTTGTAGCCGCTGGGAACTGTTGAGGTGAGAGTTTGGTTTAGTTTCGGAAATACAGATTGGAAACGGGCCCTTTGCCCCACTGAGTCCACGCTGACCATTAATCACCCGTTCACACCAAAGATACTAGAGGAACAAGATAGACCACTCGACGTTAAAAAGCGTAGAAGGACATGGCGCCATTTTAGTGGGCAGAAAATTGCAGAAACATTTAAAAAGAAAAAATAACAAAAATGTATGAATTGATAGATGAGTTATTTTCTGCATTTTAATGGTATCATCACACATACTGTTCCCCCAAAACACTGATTACACTGCGAGAGGCAGAACGAACGGCGGGGTTTGCTTACTAAAATGGCGGATGTTCCGCTCCTTTACACACTACACTTCAGTATAGGCGAATTCAACGGAGTGGTCCATCTTGTTCCTCTAGTATCTTTGGTTCACACTAGTTCTGGGCGACACACGGGACAATTTACAGAGGCCAATTAACGTACAAACCTGCACGTCTTTGGAACTTGGGGGGAACCCGGAGGAAACCCACATGGTCACAGGGAGAGCGTACAAACTCCACACAGACAATGCCTGTGGACAGGATGGATCCTGGGACTGGCACTGTAAGGCAGCAACTCTACCGCTACGCCACCGTGCTGCACCGGGAGGTTCCTCACCTTGTCTCCTCTTCCCTTTCTTCCCGCCAGGAGCCAGCTGCTGCAGATCCTGCACAGTATGTGTTACGCCACGTCGACTGAGGACTACGACCTGCTGTACCGCCAGCTGCTGGACTCCAACGTGGAGAGCGCCGTCGACTACTTCCACAAGACGTGGCACGGGTCCCGCCGCCAGTGGGTGGAGGGCTTCAAGCACGAGAACGAGAGCTACCTCACCAGCACCCTCCAGTGGGTGCAGGTGATGAGCCAGAGGTTGGCGGCGGTCGTCGAGGACTTCGCCGACGTGACCTCCTTCACCCGGGACCTCCTGAAGGCCGTGGACACGGTGCGGGCCGAGTGCGACCAGCGGGTGTTGCAGAGTGAGCCCCCCGCAGGGCCAGAGGACAACTCCGCGGAGTCTTCCTACCGGGCGCTGCTCACCGACTTCGCCTTCCGCCGGGTGCGGACGGAGCTGCAGGAAGCGGAGTCGGTCTCCTTTCTCAGCGTGGAGGCCGAGAGGGCCTGGCCCGTGTGCCGGCGCCGGGCCCTGGTGACGGACCAGGCCAGCTGCCAGTGTGCTTTCCGCACCTCCATGAGGCTCGGCTGCTGGGCTCCGACCTCTTTGAGCCCTCACTCTGCGCTGCTCGCTGGACGCAGGAGCACTTCCTCGGCGGTCAGCTCCCGCCCGCGTCGCCGAGGGAGCGGGCCAAGGTGCAGCAGGAGCGATACCGCCAGGCCCTCAAGGTAGCTCGCAAACTCTCCTCCCTCGCCGCCCGGTGTCCGGCCGAAGACTTTGGCAGGTGCCTGGCGGTCATGACGGCCGTCACCGACATCTGGGCCAGAGGTGGCCAGGTGCAAGTCACCGAAACCAATGGTTTGTAGCGACGCAGTCTCAGAGAGAGTGAAGCAACGACACACAAAACATGGAGCAGCACAGCACAAGGACAGGCCCTTCAGCACACAATGAACATGATGCCAAGACCATCGCTTATCTACCTGCATATCATCCATACCTCACCATTCCTTGCATATCCATGTGCCTATCTACTGCCTCGTAAACTCCATTATCACATCTACCTCTACCGCAACATATGGTTCATAAGATCATGTGACAGGAGTAGGATTAGGCAATTTGTCCCATCAAGTCTACTCCGCCATTCAATCATGGCTGATTCATCTCTCCCTCACCCCATTCTCCTGCCTTCTCCCCATAACAGAGAAACAGAGAAAATTAGTGCAAGAGCAGACCATTTGGCCCTTTGAGCCTGTACGCACCGCCATTCAATGTGATCATGGTTGATCATCCACAATCTCCCCCGTTCCTGCCTTCTCCCCATATCCCTTGATTCCGCTAGCCCTAAGAGCCCTATCTGACTCTCTTTTGAATGCATCCAGTGAATCGGCCTCTACTGCCTTCTGATGCAGAGAATTCCACAAATTCACAATTCTGGGTGAAGAATTTTTTCCCTCATCTCAGTTCTAAATGGCCTAGCTCTCATTCTAAAATTGTGGCCCCTGTTTCTGGACTCCCCCAACATCGGGAGCATCTAGCTTGTCCAATGTCTTGGCTGCCTGCCACTGTATGTTTCTTTTTTTTTTTCCTAATCAGATGTGCAACACTTTGGTCAACGTGGGTTGTTTTTAAATGTGCTATACAAATAAAATTGACTTGACTTAATAATCTTATATGTTTCTATAAGATCTGCTCTGATCCTAAATTCCTGTGAATACAAGCCCATTTGTTCCATTCTTGCATCATATGACAGTCCCGCCATCCTGGGAATTAACCTCGTGAACCTACGCTGCTCTCCCTCAATAGCAAGAATGTCCTTCCTCAAATTTGGAGACCAAAACTGCACACAATATCCAGGTATGGCCTCACCAGGGCCCTGTACAACTGCAGAAGGACCTCTTTGCTCCTCTACTCAAATCCTCTTGCTGTACCTGCATGCTTGCTTTCAGTGACTGATGTACAAGGACACACACATCTCGTTTCACTTCCCCTTTTCCTAATCTGGTACCATTCAGATTATAATCTGCCTTGTCCTTGCCACCAAAGCGGATAACCTCACATTTATCTACATTATACTGCATCTGCCATACATTGCTCACTCACCCAACCTACCCAAGTCACCCTGCATCCTCATAGCCTCTTCACAGTTTACTCTGCCACCCTGCTTTGTGTCATCTGTAAATTTGCTTATGTTACTTTTAATTCCTTCATCTAAATCATGAAAATATATTGTAAATAGCTACGGTCACAGGACCAAGCCTTGCGACACCCCACTAGTGGCTGCCTGCCATTCTGAAAAGGACCCGTTAATTCCTACCCTTTGTTTCCTGTCTACCTACCAATTTTCGATCCATGTCAATATCCTACCCCCAATGCCATGTGCTCTAATTTTTCCCACTAATTTCCTGTGTGGGACCTTATTAAAGGCTTTCTGAACGTCCAGATACACTATATTTCCTTTATCCATTTTACTTGTTACATCCTCAAAAAATTCCAGAAGATTAGTCAAACAAGATTTCCCCTTCGTAAATCCATGCTGACTTGGACCGATCCTTTTACTGCTCTCCAAATGCACCGTTATTACATCTTTAATAATTGACTCCAGCAACTTCCCCACCACCGATGTCAGGCTAACTGGTCTATAATTCCCTGTTTTCTCTCTCCCTCCTTTATTAAAAAGTGGGATAACATCAGCTACCTTCCAATCCGCAGGAACTGATCCAGAATCAATAGAACATTGTAAAATGATCACCAATGCGTCCACGATTTCTAGAGCCACCTCCTTGACTACCCTGAGATGCAGACCAGGCCCTGGGGATTTATCAGCCTTCAGTCCCATCGGTCTTCCCAACGTGATATTTTGACTGATGTGAATTTCCTTCAGTTCCTCCATCACCCTAGATCCTCTGTACCCTAGTACTTCTGGGAGATTATTTGTGTCGTTCTTAGTGAATAAAGAACCAAAGTGCCTTTTCAACTCGTCTGCCATTTCCTTGTTCCCCATAATAAATTCACCTGTTTCTGTCTTCAAGGGACCCACATTTGTCTTCACTAATCTTTTCCTCTTCACATACCTAAAGAAGCTTTTATTATCCTTTATATTCTTGGCTAGCTTTCCTTCGTACTTCATCTATTCTCCCAGTATTGCCTTTTTAGTTACCTTCTGTTGTTCTTTAAAAGTTACCCAATCCTCTGGCTTCCCACTCATCTTTGCTATGTTATGTCTTCTCTTTTATTTTTATACTGTCCTTGACTTCCCTTGTCAGACCCAGTTGCTTCTTACTCCCCTTAGAATCTTCCTCTTTGGAATGAAATGATCCCGCATCTTCTGGATTATTCGCAGAAATTCCTGCCATTGCTGTTCCACCATCATCCCTGCTAGGGACCCTTTCCAGTCAACTTTGGCCAGCTCCTCCCTCATGCCTCCATAGTCCCCTTTGTTCAACTGCAATACTGACACTTCTGATTTTACCTTCTCTCTCAAATAGCAGATTAAAACATATTATGGTCACTACCTCCTAATGTTTCCTTTACCTTGAGTTTCCTTATGAAATCCGGTACATTACCCAACACTAAATCCAGAATTGCCTTCTCCCTGGTGGGCTCCAGTACAAGCTGCTCTAAGAATCCATCTCGGAGGCACACTACAAACTCCCTTTCTTAGGGTCCAGTACCAACCTGACTTTCACAGTCTACCTGCATATTGAAATCTCCCGTAACCTCTGACACCCGCACTAATCAAGAATCTATCTATCTCTGCCTTAAATATATTCACTGCTTTGCCTCCACAGCCTTCTGTGGCCAAGAATTCCACAGATTCACCACCCTTGCATAGTCCAGGCACTCAGTACGTTCCGTGTAAAGTGACAACGAGAAAAACAACTTGCCTCGCACATCTCCTTGAAACTTTGCCCCTCTCACCATTTTATCTATCAGAAGATTACCTTTCCACTGATAGACAGGCCCTCTGATGCTTATTGACCAAAATGCTGGAGCAACTCAGTGGGACTTATCATGATTTATTACTGAATGTTCTCCCAAATATTGTTTTACTGTTTTGCACCATGTGTACTCTGGACACATTACTGTGTGCGTCCCCCAATAATTTATTACTTTCTGTTTCCCTCTCGGCTGTGCCCCCTCCAACATCACTCACTAGTTGTGTTCCTTTGTTTTCAGTGACTGGTGCAACAGAGCAAGAATCGTCGTCTCCAGGCACCGAGGCAAGTTGAAGATGTGCGTAAGAACTGATTTCAGATCTGACTGACCGACAGACAGTGAGAGCCGCTTACAGTCACAGTGATTCACCGCGATCCCAGGAGTCAGGATCTGAAGTTGCTTTCTCTTCATACCCCCGTGTGTGTTACGCTTGTGTGTGTTTGAGTGTGTGCACAGATGTACCCAATGAACACTGCCGTACATCGATCACCGTTGATAGTGAACTGTCGCTCGGCCCTGTGTGTGTTACATGTGTGTGTGTGTACGGGTGCATCCATCATACGTGTGTGAGTGTCCGTGTGTGTATACGGTCAGCCTTGTCTGCATTTTGCATGTGTGTGTACATGTATGTACGTGTGTGTCTATGTTACGTGTGTATACAGATGTATCCAATGAACACTGCCATACAACGCTCACCTTTGATAGTGAACTGTCGGTCGGCCCTGTGTGCGTTATGCATTTGTGTGTACATGTATGTACATGTGTGAGTGAACGTGTGTGTGCACGTGTGTGTGTCGGCCCTGTGTGCGTTACACGTGTGTGTGTGTATGTATAGATGCATGCAATGAAGATTGCCATACACCGAACTGTCGGTAGGCCTCTGATTGAGCTTTGAAGCTGAATTAGTTTGCGGACGGTCGCGGTCGATGAATCTCAACATTTTTCCCTGTGATTCAGTGATTTTAATGGTGTTCTTCAACGGGACCTGAATCGGGTTCTGACATTCCGTGGGAACATGACATCCATTCAGTTGGAATTTTAAGCAGCAAACAGGATTCAAGTTTGGATAACTGAGCACAGCTCTGTCTTCTCTGCGGGAGCACTGACTGAGATCGGCTGATTCCTTGCAGGATGGGAACAAGACCCATGTGTTCCCTGGTCAGTCTGACTATGTACAACCTCTTGTCTTCAGCAAAACGATCGCCGAGTTTGCGCTTGGTCTCGCCGATATATGGGAATCCACACCTGAATCAACCGATACAGTAGATGATGTTGCAGTACGTGCAAGTGAACCTCAACCTATGTGTACGTTTCACCTGAAACGACTGACGGGGTCCCTGGACAGAGTCAAGGGAGGAGGTATAGGGTCAGGTGTTGCATCTCCTGTGGTTGCAGGGAAAGATTTGGTTGGGAAGGGATGAGTTAACCAGAGAGTTACGGTGGAAACATAGAAACACTGAAAATAGGCGCAGGAGTAAGCCATTCGGCCCTTCGAGCCAGCACCGCCATTGAATATCATCACGGCTGATCATCCAAAATCAGTACCCGTTCCTGCTTTCTCCCCATGTCCCTTGATTCCGTTAGACCTGAGAGCTATATTTAACTCTCCCTTGAAAACATCCAGTGGATTGGCCTCCACTGCCTTCTGTGGCAGATAATTCTACAGATTCACAACTATCTTGGTGAAAACGTTTTTCTTCATCTCAGTCCTAAATAACCTACCTCTTATTCTTAAACTGTGACCCGTGGTTCTACACTCCCCCAACATCGGGAACATTTTTCCTGCATCTACCCTGCCCGATCTCTTAAGAATTTAATGTTTCTATAAGATCCCCTCTCATCCTTCTAAATTCCAGTGAATATAAGCCCTCTCGACCTATTCTTTCAACATATGTCAGTCCCGCCATCCCGGGTATTAACCTGGTGAACCTACGTTGCACTCCCACAATAGCAAGAATGTCCTTCCTCCAATTGGGAGACCAAAACTGCACACAATACTCCAGCCGTGGTCTCACCAGTGCCCTGTACAACTGCAGTAAGACCTCCTTGCTCCCATATTCAAATCTTGTCGCTATGAAGGACAACATGCCATTTGCTTTCTTCACTGCCTGCTGCATCTCTATCCTTACTTTCAGTGACTGATGTACAAGGACATCCATGTCCCCTTGCACCTCCCCTTTTCCTAAACTGACACCATTCAGATAATAACCTGCCTTCTTGTTCTTGCCACCAAAGTGGATGACCTCACATTTATCCACATTATACTGCATCTGCCCACTCACCCAACCTATCCAAGTCACCCTGCAACCGCATAGCGTTCTCCTCGCAGCTCGCCCTGCCGCCCAGCTTTGTGTGATCCGCAAACTTGGAGATATTACATTTCACGTTTTCACCCAGAGAGTTCTAAATGTGTAGAAATCTCTACCACCGAAGGCAGGGGATGCCATTTCACTGGATGTTTTCAAGAGTGAGTCAGATATGGGGTAAAAGCAGGGATGCGGAACGGATTATAGATGATCAGCCATGATCATATTGAATGGCGGTGCTGACTCGAACGGCTGAATGGCCGACTTCTGCACCCATTTTCCATGTATCTATGTTTCTATGTATTTCCTTCGTCTAAATCGTTAACGGTATGGATTAAATCATATGAATGGATAGAAACGTTTCGAGTGCTGTGACACGACCCAATGGAACCTGCTGAGATGGGGTATCTTGATCGGCATGAACGAATTGGATGAAAGGACTGTTTCCATGCTATATGTCTCTATGAGTCTTGTTCTATTTTATGAAAATAATCATACAAGCAGGACATATTTGCTATTTTCGATGCATTATTATGGAATTAAAGCAACTATATGTACAGAATAATCGTATGGTTTGGAAACGGGGCAGAGCAGCCAAGTAGAACAATGCAGCCAAGTAAGAATTGCTTTAATGAAACTCAATCAATCTGTATGAATTAGAAAAAAATATCGTGTTGGTATCTTACAAATTTAAATTCCAACGAAACTTTGAATGGGCAGATATATGAACTATGAAGATACATGAAAATAAAGAATGTGGAATTATTCAATCAGATATAATATAGCGATTTTTGCACAGTACCCGAGAAAGTAGTAATAAAGACATAGAAGACTATTTTTCTAAATGGGGAGATCATTCAAAAATCGTGAAGTGCAAGTGCAGGATTCCAAAAAGGTTAACATCAGTAAAACCACTGAACTGATTGTGGACTTTGGAAGACGAAGGATGAGGACCACAATCCTGTTTATATCATCAGGATATGGTGGAGAGAGTCGAAAACTTCAAGTTCCTGGGCGTGCATATTTCCGAAGATCTTTCCTGGACCCAGCACACTGATGCAATTATAAATAAAGCACATCAACGCCTCGATTTCCTGAGAAGATTACGGAGATTCGGCATGTCAAAGTGGATTCTCTTGAACTTCTACAGGTGTACAGCAGAGAGCAGATTGACTGGTTGCATCATGACCTGGTTCGGCAACTTGAACGTCCAGGAGCGATAAAGACTGAAAAAAGTTGCGAACACTACCCAGACCATCACCGGCTCTGACCACCCCACCATCAAAGGGATTTATCGGAGTCGCTGCATCACAAAGGCAGCCAGCATCACCAGAGACCCACACTACCCTGGCCACACACTCATTTCACCCCTGACATCGGCAAAGAAGGTACAGGAGCCTGAAAACTGTAACGTCCAAGTTCAGGAACAGCTTCTTCTCCGCAGCCACCAGGCTATTAAACACTATAACCTCAAATAAGCTCTGAACGATGAAGACATTATTATTATTATTATTTTGTTTAAGTATGTGTGTGTGTATGTATATATATATGTGTATATATATATGTGTGTGTGTGTGGTTCGAGTATATGTGTATGTATATATATATATATATATATATATATACACAGTATATATATATATATATACACTGTATATACAGTTTATATGTATACTAGACCAAGTGGGCCCGTTGGGCCCGTCCTCGTAGGGTTTCCATTGTAACCGGGAGGGGAGGAAAGGGGGAGGGTTGGGGGAGGGAAGGGGGAGGGAGGGGAGGGGGGGAGGGGGGAGGGAGAGGGGAGGGAGGGGGTAGGGGGAGGGATGGGGGAGAGGGGGGGATGGGAGGGGGGAGGGGAGGGGGGAGGGGAGGGGGGAGGGGAGGGGGGAGGGGAGGGGGGAGGGGAGGGGGAAGGGAGGAGGGAAGGGGGGGAGGGAGAGGGGAGGGAGGTGGGTAGGGGGGAGGGAGGGATGGGGACCTCCCCTTTTCCCAGTACCCCTCTTTCCCCGTTGGGCCCGTCCTCGTAGGGTTTCCATTGTAACCGGGAGGAGGGGAGGGCGGGAAGGGGGAGGGAGGGAGGAGGGAGGTGTGGAGGGAGGAGGGGAGGGGAGGGAGGGGGGAGGGGAGGGAGGGGGGTAGGGGGGAGGGGGAGGGAGGGGGAGGGAGAGGGGAGGGGGGAGGGGAGGGGGAAGGGGGGAGGGAGGGGGACCTCCCCTTTTCCCAGAACTCCTCTTTCCCCGTTGGGCCCGTCCTCGTAGGGTTTCCATTGTAACCGGGAGGAGGGGAGGGAGGGAAGGGGGAGGGAGGGAAGGGGGAGGGAGGGAGGAGGGAGGTGTGGAGGGAGGAGGGGAGGGGGAGGGAGGGGAGGGGGGGAGGGGAGGGGGGGAGGGGGTAGGGGTGAGGGGGAGGGGGGAGGGAGGGGGGAGAGAGGGGGACAGGGGAGGGGGGGTAGGGGGGGAGGGGGAGGGAGGGGTGAGGGAGGGGAGAGGAGAGGGGGGAGAGGAGAGGGGAGAGGAGAGAGGGGAGGAGGAGAGGGGGGAGAGGAGAGGGGAGAGGGGGGAGAGGAGAGGGGGGAGAGGAGAGGGGAGAGGAGAGGGGAGAGGGGGGAGAGGAGAGGGGGGAGAGGAGAGGAGAGGGGGGAGAGGAGAGGGGGGAGAGGAGAGGAGAGGGGGGGGAGAGAGGAGAGGAGAGGGGGGAGAGAGGAGAGGGGCCTATTTTACTTTAAAATAAACAGCATCCTTTGTTGAAAAAGAAATTAAACTTATCTATAGAGCAGCAGCTTATGTTTTTGTTATAAATGAAATTAAACTTATGTGAAATAAATGTTCTTTTGTTAAAAAAGAAAGTAAACTTATCTATGAAATCTCTGTCTTTTATCTTTTTTTTAAAATAAAATTAAATGCAATGGAAATCTCGTACCGTTTAAAATAAAAGTAATTTTTCTGTTGGAAATGATAAGAAACTTATCTATAAATATTCTTTCTGTATTTGGATTAAACTGCCCTCCTGAGCGATGCTGGAGCCTGTCCTCAACCAGCAGCAGCACGGTGGACTGTTGGTTACGGCAGTTGGTGTCAGTTCAAATCAACTGCTCCACCCACATCGAGTGTGAGGTTGGAGCCAATCACTGCACCCCACGTAGAGACCCAGCCAATTGGGCGCTAACAGGGAGGGTGGAGCCAATCACTGCACCCCACGTACAGACCCAGCCAATCGGGTGCTAACAGGGATGGTGGAGCCAATCACTGTACCCCACGTAAAGACCCAACCGATCGGGCGCAAACAGGGAGGGTGAAACCCAATGAAAAAAACCGCGTTTTTACTTTAAAATAAACAGCGTTCTTTGTTGAAAAGGAAATAAACTTATCTATAGAGCAGCAGCTTTTTAAAAATAAATAAAATCAAACTTAATGAAAATCACATTCCTCATTTAAAATAAATGTCTTTGTTATAAATGAAATCAAACAGCGGGAGAGGCGACGGCGACTACACTTCCGCTTCGGGGAGAGGAGGGGGGTGGAGAGGAGGGGGGGGAGGGGTGGGAGGGGTGGAGGGGTGGGAGGGGGGGAGGGGTGGGAGGGGGGAGGGGTGGGAGGGGGGAGGGGGGGAGGAGGGAGGGGGGGAGGAGGGAGGGGGAGAGGAGGGAGGGGGAGAGGAGGAGGGGGGGAGAGGAGGGGGGGGGAGGAGGGGGGAGAGGAGGGGGGAGAGGAGAGGGGGGAGAGGAGAGGGGGGGAGGGGAAAGGAGAGGGGAGAGGAAAGAATGGAGGGGGAGAGGAGAGGGGGGAGAGGAGAGGGGAGAGGGGGGAGAGGAGAGGGGGGAGAGGAGGGGGGGGAGAGAGGAGAGGAGAGGGGGGGAGAGAGGAGAGGTGTCAACGGGGTAGGGGGGAGGGGGGAGGGAGGGGGAGAGGGGGGGGGGGTAGGGGGGAGGGGGAGGGAGGGGGAAGGGGGGAGGGAGGGGGCTCTCCCCTTTTCCCAGTACCCCACTTTCCCCGTTGGGCCCGTCCTCGTAGGGATTCCATTGTAACCGGGAGGAGGGGAGGGAGGGAAGGGGGAGGGAGGGAGGAGGGAGGAGGGGAAGGGGAGGGCGGAAAGGGGGGAGGGGGGAAAGGGGGGAGGGAGAGAGGGGGAGGGTGGAAAGAGCATCCCTCTCCCCATCAGAACTGCCCCCTCCATCGACTCCTTTAAGTCCAGGCTCAAAACCTATTTCTACTCCCTAGCGTTTGAGGCTCATTGAGGAGGCGCTGTGAACTGTTTGCGTGCCACTGTATGTTTCATTTTTTCCCTTAGTACCTAATCAGATGTACAGCACTTTGGTCAACGTGGGTTGTTTTTAAATGTGCTATACAAATAAAATGGACTTGACTTGACAGCTCTTCGCAACAATGTAGCACAGGGGCATTGTGACGTCACACGCTGAATACCGCTGGGGGGGGAAGGGGGGTCAGCTCGAGTTCATCTCACAGGGGCATTGTGACATCACAATCCGCACCGCAGCGCCCCCCTTCTGTCAAAACTTCGATAAATCAGGGGGGGCAGCACTTTTAAACCTCTGTAACTTAAAAAATATGCGTCCGAATTAAATAAAAATATCATTTTCCAGCAGCGAACCGCATGCTGATTAAGGCGGTACAAAAATCGTGGCGCTACGGTTCACCGTTTTGCCGGAATTGCCGTATTCAGCCGACATTAGTGGAATATATATATATATACACAACATCTGAGTTTTAATAGTATATAGATATATGTATGTGTGTGTGTGTGTTAGGTTCTGAGGCACACAGGAACTGGACTCAAACGCACGACTCACACACAAGAGTTAGGATACTCACTAACTATACTACGCTTGACAAGAACTGGGAAACAATGCGGGTAAATCGAGAATCAATGACCGAGAGCACATGAATCACAAGACGAACTGGCACAGGACAAAGGGAGGCGTAGACTATATATACATGAGGTAAGGGCACACAGGTGGAAACACTCAACGCGGAGCTGACAATTACAATGGCAGGAAGTCAAGGAACCTGAAATGAGATAAGAGGTAAGTTTCACCTTAAAACGGGGGGACGTGTCCAATGCTTGGCTGAGTAGACATAACTTTTCAGCACTCCCGAAAACAAAGCCCTAAACTGCTAAAAAAAGACGAACTAAAGGAATCAAGTACTTTAAATTCAATCAGAAAGAATACAGAACGTACAGATGCCTTCCAAAAAAGTAAAAGGAGGAGTACAACTGCCACAGAAGCAAGCAAAGGAATCAAGAAAAAAAATCGAAGGTAGGCCCACAGCTCTGATGGAGCAGGGGACTAGATTTGGTGACCCCTCGGCAGGCGGTGAGTCTGGGGAGGGCTCCGGTATGAAGCTGGAGTCGGCTACTCCCAGCAAGCGCTCTTTGACTCGGGTCAAAATACGAGGGAGTCGCCGTGAGTTACCAAAAAGGCCCACTGTTTGCCGAGAGGCTGCTGATGTTGTGTCTGGAGTTTCGGACTCGAGTGACGATGAGGTAACGGGAGATCCCACTAGCAGTGGAAGTGGAAATGAGGAAGAAGAAGAAAAGCAAGAAGATACAGAGACTAATATGAAAACGATGCTTCAAGAAATTATTAACAGGCTTAAGAAAATTGAAGGAGATAACAATTAATGAGGAGAGATAACAAGAAATTTCGTAAGGCTTTGAAAGAAATGGAGGCGAAATTTCAAACAGTGACAAATAAAGTGGATAATATGCAAATGGAAAATGAAATGTTAAAATCTAGAGTGGAAAAAAATGAAGACAGTATTACTGCAGCAGCAATTGAAAGCAAAAAGACGGCGGAGAAGTTGGATGCCTTGGAAAACTATAGCAGGAGAAATAATGTTAAAATTGTTGGTTTGCCAGAGGGAGTGGAGGGGGAAGACCCAATTAACTTTTTTCAAGATTGGATAGTGACTACTCTGGGAATAGATAAACAAGGTCCGATGGAAATAGAAAGAGCACATAGGGCTCTAAGACCGAAACCCTCGGCTAATCAAAAGCCAAGATCTGTGTTGATTACATTTTTAAGATACCAAGATCGAGAATTGGTTTTCAAAACAGTCGGGAATAATATAAGAGAGGAAAAACCAATAGAACATGAAGGTACTAAAATAATCTTTTACCCAGACATCAGTAATGCCTTGTTGAGCAGAAAAAAAGAATTTAATAAGGCCAAAAATATTCTATGGAAGAAAGGCTATAGGTTTATTTTACTGCATCCGGCTACTTTGAAGATTATGATCAACACTGGAGAAAATAATTTTTTAAAAGACTTTGTCAAAGCAGAAGAGTATGCGGAAGAATTGCCATCGAGAAATGCTTAAGAAGATTCATGAATGATTGATTATTAATAATATCTGTATACTATAGAGGGGATTAACTGTATTAAGGATTGTTAATTTTTAGAAGTACTTGATATATCGGGGGGGTTGGAGAATGTGGATGCTCCACCATAATCATGGGCACAAGTGTAGTGCGGACCACACCTCGTATAATAGAGGGGGGTAATGTTGCTAATCTATTTATTAACAACATTAGAGGGAGGGTCTATTTCTCTATCTTTCTTATTTCTTTTCTGTTTTTATACCTGGACTATGGAGGGGAGCACACTGAAATACGGCACAATGTAAATACCGGAAGAGGTATCAAGGTAACGAAACGAAAAAAAAAGGAATGAACGGATAACACATTAAATTTTTTAAGCTATAATGTGAATGGGTTAAATGGACCGATAAAAAGGAAGAGAATTTTAACACAGATGAAAAAATTGGAAGTAGATATAGCTTTCTTGCAAGAAACACATCTAACGGAAAAAGAGCATCAAAAGTTAAAGAGAGATTGGGTAGGAAGTATGGTCGCATCTTCTTTTAACTCAAAAGCAAGAGGGGTTGCTATCCTATTTAAGAAAACGCTACCAATTAAGATACAAAATATTGTAAGTGACCCAGTAGGTAGATTTGTAATGGTACATTGTCAAATTTTCTCAGAATTGTGGATCTTAATGAATATATATGCACCAAATATAGACGATGAGAAGTTTGTGCAGGGTACCTTTTTAAATCTGGCGGAAGCACATGAAAATATATTGATAGGGGGAGATTTCAATTTTTGTTTAGATCCAGTAATGGATAGATCATCAAGGACAACGACAAGGACAAGAGCAGCGAAGACAACCTTGAATTTAATGGAAAATTTAAATTTAATAGATGTTTGGAGGAAAAGTCATCCCAGGGAAAGAGACTACTCCTTCTATTCCAATAGACATGATACATATTCTGGAATAGATCTATTTTTGATTTCAGCTCAATTAAGGGGTAGAATAATACAAATAGATTACAAGGCTAGATTGTTATCGGATCACTCACCATTATTAATGAAAATTACGATGCCAGATAAAGAACAGTCAGTCTATAGATGGAAATTCAACTCTTTACTATTGAAAAGGCAAGACTTTTGTGATTTTATTCGAGGACAAATTGAATTATTTTTGGAAACAAATTTAAATTCAGTTGATGATAAATTTATTGTATGGGATGCAATGAAGGCTCATTTGAGAGGCCAAATTATAAGCTACTCATCTAAGATAAAGAAAGACTATAGGAAGGAATCTGAAAGATTAGAAAAAGAAATCACCGTATTAGAAAAAGACTTACAGAAAACTTCTTCAGATACGAAAAAAACGCAACTTGCAAATAAAAAATTTCAATACAATACTTTACATACTTACAGAACAGAAAAACTAATATTACGAACTAACCAAAGATATTATGAATTAGGAGAAAGAGCACACAAGGTATTGGCATGGCAACTGAAAGAAGAACAAATATCAAGAACAATAAATTCAATTAGAACAGATCAAAACATTATTACTTATAAACCTAGATAAATCAATGAGGTATTTAAGCAATTCTACACTAATCTGTACCATTCTGAATCTGAAAAGGATGAAATTAAGATAAATAATTTTTTATCCAAGATACAATTACCAACAATCTCTATTGAGGAGCAGATGGGATTAAATGCCTCCTTTACTTTGAGAGAGGTGGAGGAAGTATTATATTCTTTACCAAGTAATAAATCTCCAGGGGAAGATGGTTTCCCGCCTGAGTTCTATAAAAAATGTAAAGATTTGTTGTTACCAGTATTTATATGGAAGTGATACATCAAGCGGAAAAAACGTCTACATTACCAGAATCCTTCTCACTGGCAATTATAACCGTAATTTTTAAAAAAGGGAAAGACCCTTTAAATGCATCTTCTTATAGACCAATATCATTGTTGAATGCAGATTATAAAATAGTTGCTAAACTTTTGGCAAGGAGATTGGCAAAATATTTACCGAAGCTGGTTAAAGAGGACCAAACTGGATTTGTCAAAAAAAGGAAAATATCTGATAATGTAGCAAGATTTATAAGTATTTTACATTTAGCACAGAAAAGAAAGGAATTGAGCGTAGCAGTTGCTTTAGATGCTGAAAAGGCGTTTGACAGGTTAGAATGGGATTTTGTATTTAAAGTATTAGAGAAGTACGGATTAGGAAATGGTTTCATTAACTGGGTAAAAGCTCTTTATAAACAACCTAAAGCCAAAGTGGTGACAAATGGCCAATCTTCTCAATCATTTAATTTGGAAAGATCTAGTAGACAGGGATGTCCCTTGTCACCGGCTTTATTTGTATTGGCCATTGAACCTCTGGCAGAGCTAATAAGATCAGATTTAGACATTGAAGGATTTAAAGTGAATCAGGAAAATCACAAAATTACTTTATTTGCAGATGATGTTTTACTTTGTCTTACTAGACCATTGGAATCCTTAAGAAAATTATATTTCAGACTGGAAGAATATGGGAAAGTATCAGGATATAAAATTAATAAAGATAAAACTGAAATAATGCCTCTTTCTGAAGGTAATCATGATCAATGTAAAAGAGAAAGTCAGTTTAAATGGCAAAAAGAAGGCATGAAGTACTTAGGGGTTAAAGTAGATAAGAAGTTAAATAATCTGTATAAACTAAATTATAAACCACTAATTAAAAAAATTGAGGAGGACTTGAAGAAATGGATGAATCTTCCAATTACATTGCTAGGGAGAGTGAACTGTATTAAGATGAATATTTTCCCGAGGTTACAGTATTTATTTCAAACACTGCCTACACCTTTACCAAATAATTTTTTTCAAGAATTGAATAAAATTGTGAGAAATTTCCTTTGGAAAGGTAAAATGCCAAGAGTGTCTATGGAAAAATTAACATGGAAATTTGAATTAGGTGGATTGCAATTACCAAATTTTAAAAAATACTATCGGGCAGCACAAATGAGTTTTATTTCATCCTTTTATCAACAGGGTGGAAAAACAGCATGGGTTAACATTGAAATGGATAAAATAAAAGAACTATGCCCAGAAGAATTTATCTATAAATGGGAAGCGAAGCTATTAGTTAAGGATCAAGAGTCACCTTTGCTAAAACATTTAATTAATATATTGTTGAAAACAGTTAAAGCTAATGATAAAAGATTTTTTCTAACAGCTAAAACTCCATTAGTAAAAAATAGATTACTGCCGTTTGCTTGGAATAATCAAATATTACAAGTCTGGGAACAGAAGGGTATTAAACATATGGGAGATTGCTACGAAGGAAATAATTTTTTGACATTTTCTCAATTGAGAAACAAATATCAAATTCCAGGGAATAGTATTTTTTTCTATTATCAATTACAATCTTATTTAAGGGAAAAGTTAGGTAATTCAATGTATTTATTTCAAATTAAAGGAATTGAATCCCTGATTCAGCGCAAGGGAACTAAAAAAATTATATCTTCAATGTATAAATTGTTACAAAAATCTAGTCCAAAGACAGGAATTCAAAAATCAAGACAAAGATGGGAAACAGATCTGAATATTAGCATTGATGAACCAAGTTGGGAAAGATTGTGTTTAGAAAGTATGAAAAATACTATTAATGTGAGATATAGTTTAGTACAATACAATTTTTTACATCAACTATATTTAACTCCGAAAAAATTAAACAATTTAAATCCAAATTTACCTGAAATTTGTTTTAGATGCAACCAGGATGTGGGTACTTTTTTACACTCCACATGGGCATGTCCTAAGGTAACTCCTTTTTGGAAAGACCTAAAAAACTTTTTGGAACAATTGATGAATAAGACCATACCATTGGATTCAAGGTTGTTTTTATTGGGAGATACTAAAGGAATATTACCAAGATTAATTTTAGATAAATATCAGGAAAGATTTCTCAAAATAGCAATAGCAATAGCAACAAAATGTGTGGCAGTCACTTGGAAAGATCACAATGAAATAAGAATTGCAAGATGGTATGCAGAAATGCGTAGTTGTATCCCATTAGAAAAAGCTACTTATAATCTGAGAGATAAATATGATTTATTTTTGAAAGTTTGGAACCCATTCACTTTAAAACGAGGATTAAGAATTGGAAATATTTAATTTCAGGATTGATTTGATACCCCTAAAAAGAATTTAATAAGAAATTAGCCGGAAGTGTTTCCTTCTTGTCTCCAGGTTCCCTTCTTTCTTCTTTCTTTCTTTCCTTTTTAATTTTTTTATTTCTTTATCTTTCTTCTTCTCCTTTTTCCTCTTTTTTCTAAATGGGGGTGGGGGGAAGGGGGTTGTGGGTGGGGAGATAATACAGAACAATACAGGTATAATCGAATTTAAATGTATAATCGAATTTATAATGTAGGTACCATCGCGTACTATGAGTTCATATATGTATTTGTTTTGTTAAAATTTAAATAAAAAATTTTTTTAAAAAAAATTTAAAAAAAAGTTTCACCTTAAAACAGGAAGTGAGCACGAGACTTGACATGAGTGATTTTAACTTGACGAACCGCACTAAGGACAAGACGTGGACATGACGTGACATGGGAATCTAAACACAGAACATGACACAAGACTAACAGATATGACGGGACATTACAGTACCCCCCTTTAGGACCGACTCCTGAAGGTCCAGGCTGGTCAGGATGAGTCTTGTCAAAGTCCTTGATCAAAGTCTTGTCCAAAATGAGGCTGGCAGGAATCCAGCACCTCTCCTCAGGACCGTAGCCTTCCCAGTCGACCAGAAACTGGCGACCGCGACCTCTCTTGCGGACTGCAAGAAGTGCCTTAACTGTGTAGACCGGACCACCGTCGACGAGCCGGGGGTGGAGGGGGCTTGGAGGCGGGCACAAGTGCACTTTCCTTGACCGGTTTTATTTTGCTGACGTGGAATGTAGGGTGAACCCTTAATGACCTGGGGAGTTGTAGACGGACCGAAACAGGGTTAATGACTTTCGAAATGGGAAATGGACCCACGAACCTTGGAGCCAGCTTTCTGGCGTGGACGTGAAGTGGCAAGTCCTTTGTAGACAGCCATACCTTCTGGCCTGGGCGATAATGCGGAGCGGATCTGCGGTGGCGGTCGGCTGCCGCTTTCATCCAGGACTGACCCCGGAGTAGAACCCTCCGAGCTCCGTCCCAGATTCGGCGACAGCGTCGGATCATGGCGTGGGCAGAAGGCACCGTCACCTCACCCTCATAAGCCGAGAACAAGGGTGGCTGATAGCCATAGGCACACTGGAAGGGTGTGAGTCCCGTGGCAGCCGTAGGAAGCGTGTTGCGTGCGTACTCGACCCAGATGTGATGGTCGCTCCAGGTGGCCTGGTTCTGCGCGACCAGACAGCGCAAGCAGGTCTCGAGCTCCTGGTTCATCCGCTCAGTCTGGCCATTGGATTGCAGATGGTAACCAGAAGACAGGCTGGCGGTGGCAACTATGAGGGAACAAAACTCACTCCAAAACTTGGACACAAACTGAGGGCCTCGGTCCGAGACAATGTCTGTAGGGAAACCATGGATACGGAAAACGTGAGACATCATTAACTCTGCCGTCTCTTTGGCAGAGGGGAGCTTGGCCACAGCGATAAAATGTACCATCTTTGAAAATCGGTCTACCACCGTCAGGACAGTTGTGTTACCTTTGGAGGCCGGCAACCCAGTAACAAAGTCAATGGAGATGTGGGACCAGGGCCTCTGAGGGACTGAAAGTGGGTGCAGCAGGCCCGCTTGGGCATGTCTGGAGGGCTTGCTCCTTGCACAGACAGGGCAGGCGGCCACATATTCAGCTATATCCTTCTCAAGTGAAGGCCACCAAAAACGCTGTTTAACCACAAAAACAGTTCTCTTGGCTCCTGGATGGCATGTGAGCAGGGACGTGTGAGCCCAGTGGATTACCTGGGGGCGTAATGTCACAGGAACAAACAAACGGTTAGTAGGACAGCCACTCGGTGCTGGAGTCTCATCATTAGCCTGCTTCACATCTGTTTCGATCTGCCAAGACACCGCTCCTACCACACGGTTAATTGGCAGGATGGGTTCGGGTTCTCTGGTATCAGGTTCAGGGTCATAAAGTCGGGACAGGGCGTCTGGTTTTGTGTTCTGGGAACCGGGCCTGTAAGACAGAGAAAAGTTGAACCTACTAAAAAACAGAGTCCATCTGGCCTGACGTGAGTTGAGTCTCTTGGCTTTACGGATATATTCCAGGTTCTTGTGATCTGTCCATACCAGAAAAGGCTGCTCGGCCCCCTCCAGCCAGTGCCTCCACTCCCCCAACGCGGCTCTGACCGCCAGCAGTTCTTTGTTTCTGACATCGTAATTCTTTTCTGCTGGGGTCAACTTACGTGACAGGTAGGCGCAGGGATGAATCCGGTTGTCCTTCTCTGCTCTCTGGGAAAGTACCGCCCCAATCCCCTCGTTGGAGGCATCCACCTCCACAATGAACTGTCTCTGGGGATCTGGGATGGTCAGAACAGGAGCGTTGGTGAACAATGTTGTTAGGCGCTGGAAGGCGGCTTCGGCCTGAGGATTCCACTGGAACTGGGTCTTGGAAGACGTGAGAGAGTGCAGAGGAGCAGCAACAGCTCTGAAGTCTCTAATAAAACGTCTGTAAAATTTTGCAAATCCGAGAAACTGTTGCACCTTCTTTCTGTTAGTGGGGGTGGGCCAATTGGCCACCGCACTGACCTTATCAGGGTCCATCTGGATGTGGTCGGCCGATATAATGTAGCCCAGAAAGGACATTGTGTCTGCGTGGAAGTCGCACTTCTCGGCCTTCACATACAGACGGTTAGCTAGGAGCTTCTGCAACACACACTTGACATGACGCTCATGAGACTGTATGTCTGGAGAGAAGATAAGAATGTCATCAAGGTAGACAAAAACACACTCATTGAGAAATTCCCTGAGGACCTCGTTCATAAAAGCTTGGAAGACTGCGGGGGCATTGGTTAACCCTAACGGCATCACCAAATACTCGTAGTGCCCGTTAGGGGTGTTAAACCCAGTTTTCCACTCATCCCCCTCTCTGATTCTCACTAGGTGGTATGCATTCCTTAAGTCTAGTTTAGTGAATACTTTGGCTTTGTGCAACAGTTCAAAAGCAGAAGACATCAAAGGAAGTGGGTAACGATTCTTGATCGTAATCTCGTTTAGGGGGCTGTAATCTATGCAGGGACGAAGTGACCCATCTTTCTTGCCCACAAAGAAAAACCCCGCGCCTGCTGCCGAGGTGGACGGGCGAATAATGCCCGTCCTCAGGGAGGACTCAATGTACTCATCCATCGCCTTCCTCTCGGGGCCGGATATGGAGTACAGTCGCCCCTTGGGAATAGGGGCCCCCGGCAGCAGGTTGATAGCGCAGTCGAAAGGTCGATGAGGAGGTAGGGTGGTGGCCCTGGACTTGTTGAACACCTCCTTCAGTTCATGGTAACAGGGTGGAACCTTCGACAGATCGCGATAGTCATCATCGTCATTAGAAATCTTTATTTCTTCAGATTTAAGAACATTTATTCCCAAAACCGCCCGGATCTTCCCGTAACTCACCCCTTTGTTCACTGGATCAACAAGACATGATTGTGTGCACTCAACCCCCCATCGTCTGATCTTACCAGATCGCCAATCAATCTGAGGATTGTGTTTCTGCAGCCAGGGGAAACCAAAGACCAAGGGATGTTGAGCTGAGTCAAACAAGTGAAAAGACATTATCTCCACATGGTTAGCATTGAACATGACTTTGACAGGTTCTGTACGATGAGTTATCTCAAACAACTGACGTCCATCTAAAGCGCTCGCCACAATAGGGTGCAACAAGGGCACAGATTTAACCTTACACGATCGAGCTAGAGTCCAGTCCATGAGACTCTCGTCGGCTCCGGAGTCGATCAAACCCCCCCCGAGTCACAATTTGCTGATTCAGAGTGAGGGTTACCTGTGTCAGAGGTCGAGGAGGTAAGTCCGAAACGGGGAATTGACTCACCAGTGTCCTCCTTTTCACTGGTGAGCCACCCCTTTTACCGAGCAGTCGGCCAGACGTTGTCCTTGTTGACCGCAGTAAAAGCAGGCTCCGTCCTTCAGGCGGTGCTGTCGCTGCTCCGGAGTCAGCCTGGTTCGTCCTAGCTGCATGGGTTCATCCGACAGCTGAGAGGGCGCTGTTTTCTCCGGCCAGCGATGGACAGGGAACGATGACTTCTTCGGTGTGAAGGACCCGGAGGAGCGCCCCTGGTGATTGGGAGGACGATCAGCAGCCTGGTGTCTTTCCTTTTCCTTTATCCTGTTATCGACACGAGTAGCCCTGGTAATTAATGTCTCTAGATCACTGGGTAACTCAAAAGTTGAAAGTCTGTCCTTTATAGCCTCCGACAACCCATTCATGAATGCATCCACTTGTGGAGGCATATTCCACCCACTGTCTGCTGCAAGGGTTCGGAAGTCAATGGCATAGTCTATCACTGGGCGAGTGTTCTGTTTTATCTGCAGTAAGTCTCGGGAAGCTTCCCTAGCAGAGGAAGTGTGATCAAAAATACTGCTAAATGTTCTTTGGAAGAGGTCTAGATCCTGGCAGACTGTGGAGCCCCGAGACCACTCCGCAGTGGCCCATGTTGCGGCTCGTCCCGTCAAATGGGACACAATAAATGCTATCCTAGCCTGGTCTGAGGGGAAGTGTGCAGGGTTATGCTTGAAGTGGAGATCGCATTGTACAAGGAATGATCTACAATTCTCAGAGTCTCCAGAGAACTTATCTGGTGAAGCCAGGCGTAGAATCAGCGTGGGGTTCGCAGGTGTGGCCGGAACAGCAGGCGGATGGCCGGCTGGAGGTTCAACGTGAGCCAGTGGAGAAGCTGCCGAGGTTGGGTCGAGACGAGCCAGAACCCAATGGAGTTGTACAGCGAGGTGGTTAATCTGGGTCGTCACTGACGACTGGAACTCGCCTTGTCGATCGTTCAGCTCGTGCACCCCGTGACTGACTGAGCGCAGCTGCTCCTCCTGGTGCTGGATCTTAGTGCCCTGGTTGGCAAGGGCTGATTTGCAAATCTTAGAGTCGGCTGAGTCCATATTATGGCCAGTTCGTTCTGTTAGGTTCTGAGGCGGCACGGTAGCGCAGCGGTAGAGTTGCTGCTTTACAGCGAATGCAGAGCCGGAGACTCAGGTTCGATCCTGACTACGGGTGCTGCACTGTAAGGAGTTTGTACGTTCTCCCCGTGACCTGCGTGGGTTTTCTCCGAGATCTTCGGTTTCCTCCCACACTCCAAAGACGTACAGGTATGTAGGTTAATTGGCTGGGTAAATGTAAAAAAAATTGTCCCTAGTGGGTGTAGGATAGTGTTAATGTACGGGGATCGCTGGGCGGCACGGACTTGGAGGGCCGAAAAAGGCCTGTTTCCGGCTGTATATATATGATATGATATGATATGAGGCACACAGGAACTGGACTCAAACGCACGACTCACACACAAGAGTCAATTTGGAGAAAAAAAAGGCGTTCTTTGATTTCCAAATTAAAGAACACTGCGATACAAACCAAAACCCTAAACTTACCATATAATAACCATATAACAACTACAGCACGGAAACAGGCCCGTTCGGCCCTACCAGTCCACGCCGACCACTCTCTCTGACCTAGTCTCATCTACCTGCTCTCAGACCATAACCCTCCAATCCCCTCTCATCCATATACCTATCCAATTTACTCTTAAATAATAAAATCGAGCCTGCCTCCACCACTTCCACCGGAAGCCCATTCCATACAGCCACCACCCTCTCAGTAAAGAAATTACCCCTCATGTTACCCCTAAACTTTTGTCCCTCAATTCTAAAGTTATGTCCCCTTGTTGGAATCTTCCCCACTCTCAAGGGGAAATGCCTACCCACGTTAACCCTGTCCGTCCCTCTTAAAATTTTAAATCCTCTATCAAGTCCCACCTGAACCTTCTACGCTCCAAATAATAAAGACTCAACCTGTTCAACCTCTCTCTGTAGCTTAAGTGCTGAAACCCAGGCAACATTCTAGTAAATCTCCTCTGTACCCTCTCCATTTTGTCGACGTCCTTCCTATAATTTGGCGACCAGAACTGCACACCATACTCCAGATTCGGCCTCACCAATGCCCTGTACAATTTTAACATTACATCCCAACTTCTATATTCGATGCTCTGATTTATAAAGGCAAGCATACCAAACGCCTTCTTCACCACCCTATCCACATGAGATTCCGTCTTCAGGGTACAATGCACAGTTATTCCCAGATCCCTCTGTTCCACTGCATTCCTCAATTCTCTACCATTTACCATGTACGTCCTATTTTGATTTGTCCTACCAAAATGCAGCACCTCACACTTATCAGCATTAAACTCCATCTGCCATCTTTCAGCCCACCCTTCCAAAAGGCCCAAGTCTCTCTGTAGACTTTGAAACTCTACTTCATTATTAACTACACCACCTATCTTAGTATCATGTGCATATTTACTAATCCAATTTGCCACACCATCATCCAGATCATTAATGTAAATGACAAACAACAGTGGACCCAACACAGATCCTTGGGGTACTCCACTAGACACTGGCCTCCAACCTGACATACAGTTGTCAACCATTACCCTCTGGTATCTCCCATTCAGCCATTGTTGAATCCATCTTGCAACCTCACTATTAATACCCAACGATTTAACCTTATTAATCAACCTACCATGTGGAACCTTGTCAAATGCCTTACTGAAGTCCATATAGACAACATCCACAGCCTTGCCCTTATCAATTTCCCTGGTAACCTCTTCAAAAAATTCAAGAAGATTAGTCAAACATGACCTTCCAGGCACAAATCCATGTTGACTGTTTCTAATCAGGCCTTGTTTATCCATATAATTATATATATTGTCCCTAAGTATCTTTTCCATTAATTTTCCCACCACAGACGTCAAACTAACAGGTCTATAATTGCTAGGTTTACTTTTAGAACCTTTTTTAAACAAAGGCACAACATGCGCAATGCGCCAATCTTCCGGCACCATCCCCGTTTCTAATGACGTTTGAAATATTTCCGTCATAGCCCCTGCTATTTCTGCACTAACTTCCCTCAATGTCCTAGGGAATATCCTATCAGGACCTGGAGACTTATCCACTTTTATATTTTTCAAAAGTGTCCGTACCTCCTCTTCTTTAATCCTCATAATTTCCATCACTACTCTACTTGTTTCGCTTACCTCACATAATTCAATATCCTTCTCCTCGGTGAATACCGAAGAAAAGAAATTGTTTAATATCTCCCCCATTTCTTCCGGCTCAGCACATAGCTGTCCACTCTGACTCTCTAATGGATAAAAACATTAGTTACAAAAATACTTACTAGGATACTCAGTAACTATACTACGCTTGACAAGAACTTGGAAACAATGCGGGTGAGTCGAGAATCAATGACCGAGAGCACATGAATCACAAGACGAACTGGCACAGGACAAAGGGAGGCATGGACTATATATACATGAGGTAAGGGCACACAGGTGGAAACAATCAAGGCGGGGCTGACAATTACAATGGCAGGAAGTCAAGGTACCTGAAATGAGATAAGAGGTAAGTTTCACCTTAAAACAGGAAGTGAGCACGAGACTTGACATGAGTGATTTTAACTTGACGAACCGCACTAAGGACAAGACGTGGACATGACGTGACATGGGAATCTAAACACAGAACATGACACAAGACTAACAGATATGACGGGACATTACACTCAGGTTCTAACAACACACTTGCAAATCTTTTCCACGCTCGGTCCAGTTTATTGACACTATTGCTATAGCAGTGACCACAATCAACATAGTACTGCAAATATGGCTTCGCCGCCAAATGTTGTGTTCGATAAATCACCCAATTCATGCAACAGAGTTTCTACAACAAAGTATTTTGTTGATATTTGGTGCCCGATTTTAACGTTAGGACTGTTTAGTCCGTCGGACCAGTCAACGGGCAGCCAGGACAGGGCCATTATGTTGGCCAAACTCGCAAAGCCGTCCGTGTTGTCCACCCACCCTGGGATCCGATAAGGTTTAGGCACCACCGATTTCTTCGACATAAACATTACTGGTTGTCTGAATTCTGCTGACTACGCCAAATGTCTTGCCAGATGTTTTTGCTCCAAAGAGGCTTTCGGGGCAATATTCCCGTAATTCTCATTTTGGCTGGAACTTTCAGAGTCTTGTTGGGACTGCGACTAATTATGCATCGGGCTTTTTTCCAAATGTCTTGCTAGATGGTCTTGCTCAGGTCGATTTCCTCAGTACCTTGTGGGCATAGCGACTTCCAACCCCATTGACGACGCTGATGGCAAATGCTTTCTTTCTTCTCCCAGCTATGTTGGTGTTGAGCACTGGGACAATGTGCTGGAACTTTTCAGGGATAAACAACGATAGGGCGGCACGGTAGCGCAGCGGTAGAGTTGCTGCTTTACAGCGAATGCAGCGCCGGAGACTCAGGTTCGATCCTGACTACGGGTGCTGTACTGTAAGGAGTTTGTACGTTCTCCCCGTGACCTGCGTGGGTTTTCTCCGAGATCTTCGGTTTCCTCCCACACTCCAAAGACGTACAGGTATGTAGGTTAATTGGCTGTGTAAATGTAAAAATTGTCGCTAGTGGGTGTAGGATAGTGTTAATGTACGGGGATCGCTGGGCGGCACGGACTTGGAGGACCGAAAAGGCCTGTTTCCGGCTGCATATATATGATATGATATGATATGATATGATATGATGGCCGCTCGGGCTGAACTGTAATGTTACGTGCCATTACATATGCACAGTTTTTTGACTTATGATGTCGCAAAAGCTTTATGTACCCCACAATCTACCTGTACCGCAACTTTCAGTGAATTATATACTTGTACTCATAAATCGCTTCAGTGTCCAACACTATTCAGGTCACTATCATTATTGTGAAGGTAATGCCCTGGTTTGACTTCCCAAAATGCTATCCTCATATTTATCTACATGAATAGTCATGAGGCATTCCTCAGACCACCTGGCCAGCTGATCAAAATCCTGTTGTATTTCTCGATAACCCTCGTTACTGTCGAGGATACCACCCACGATAGTGTCATCTGCAATCTTGCCAATTATGTTTGTGTATTCTTATCCAAATCATCGACAAAACACGACCAACTATGGGCGCAGCACCGATCCGTGAGGCAGGCGACTCGTCACAAACAACCCGATTAACTCCCTTCCACCACCACCTTCTACAATTCAGTATCCAGTTAACTATCCCTCCCTGGAACCAATGGGATCAACCTCCCAGAGCAGCCTACCACGTGGAAACCTATTGAGTGCGTTGCCGAAGACCACATAGGCAATCTTATGTCTTGCTTTTCCATGAACCCATTCTTAAATAGAGGCACACCCTTAGCCACGCTGAAGTCATGTGGCACCTCATCCATGTCTAACGATGATTTATATATCCGCAACGGGTTCCATACTGACAATGTCATCTCCTTATTGGAGCAAACAAACGCAGATTCATTAAACTCTTTACAGAAAATATTCACTCCTGCTAAATACACTCTGAGACAAATTCCCCATCTCTGATACTCCTCTCCCACTTGCCCCTCTGTGTATTTGGCTTCTTGTGCGCTTTCAATGAAACATAAGGAAGGACCCGCGAACAACTTCATCTTCACATTGCAATTTCGAGGGCATTCAAGGGCTTCTGATATTTGTACTCCCCACATCTTACCCGAGATGGTCAGGGCAGAAGACTCTCTGATATTCTGTGAAGTAAATCATTGTTTGCTATCTTCGTGGACATTGTCCGATCTGCTAATGTTTCAAGCACTCGCTTCCTAGATTTGCTGCAGTTTGTTATCTGCATCTTCCATAGATTAGAAATCCCAGCTCTCCCCGCACGCGCATTCACATACCCGTGAACATGCACGCACACGCATGGGTAAAAATGAGAAGCATTCGCAAACATTCAACAGCAGATATCAGGGTATTTATTTATTTATCGCCCTTGACCCTTCCCAAGGACGGACCTTTCGTTCAATGATGTCCACCCATCTCCCATCTCCACAACTTAAAACACGTTCAATACGTGATGTGTTCTCAGTACAGAGAAACAGTAAATACAATTATTCTTCCGTCGATCTGCCTACTTTCCAAATTGTATTGAGCGACTCCACTTTCACGTGACCAAATGGGGAATTATGCCTCTCTTTATGAAATTGCCATGGATTTTATTTTGTGGGTGCAGCAGGTTTTTAAAAAATAAATTTGTTTTTTAAAAACAAATATGTTACGTAAACCTTCAAAAAATGCAATGGGTGGTTTTGATTTGATGGACTCATTTTTACACGATGGAAAATAATATCTCCCACGATTATTTAGGAAATTCATGTTATGCACTAAAGCCTTATTTCCTGTCAGTTACTGAGAGCATCGGTGAGAAGAACTGCATCAGTTGGAATTTAATGGCCAGTGCTCGTTTCGTGTTATCACGTCACCTAATACATTGTAGCACATTGTGAATGGTAGCAAACCTATGGATGATAATATTCTTTAATTCTTCTCTGAAGTTGCGCTGCGACACCACATAAATGAACGTGTTCGTGCAAGTACTCGTAAATCTTAGCATGTAACCAACCTTTTCCGCAATGGTGAAAGAGTCGTAGTAATCTGTGGCCATCAACTGAGTATCTGTAAACTGTATAGAAATGAAGCAAGCAAACGTCACCATCCACAGCAGAATAAAATTGCTGGATATCGAGAGCAATAAAATGATTGATTTCTTGCGGTTCTCAATTTCTTGATCAGTCTGTTTTTTATCATTGTTCATTGCACGGAGTTTGCTCCTGATGCGGTTGGTCAATACAATATTCCTTATGGTCAAAGAATTGAACAGGAATATCAACAGAAACGGAGTAAATGGGGTCAAAATGGTTTCTAACCATAAGAATGCAAGCCAAGGAGGTGAGGTGTAGAAATTTGATTTTACGTGACAGGACCATGGCATTTTGTCAATTATTTCACGAGGTTCCAATGCAAAGTACACTGGAATATTTTCTGAAATGCAGAACACACAAATCACAACTATAACTTTTGATGCAGTCCTTCTAGTGCAATATTTTGTTCGAAACGTCTGGAGACAAATGGCAACAAACCGATCAAAGGTAAAAGCGACAGTGAACCAGACAGAGCAATCAATGGCAAAGTACACGAGCGCTAGATTAAGGCTGCAGACTGGAGTATAATTGAGGAATGAATGTGGAAAGTAAGCCTCTTTAACATGATAATTAGTTGTGCCAAATATTAAAAACATGAGATCAGCTAATGCCATCCATCTCAGATATTGCGTGATGCATCCAGACAGGCCGCACTTTCCCGAGGACAGGATGTAGAATGTCATTAAATTAGCTACAAAAAAAGATAGAGAAGCAAATTAGCAACACATCTTACCTCAAGAAGAACTGCAGTGAATTCTATCTATCTATCTATCTATCCATCCATCCATCCATCCATCCATCCATCCATCCATCCATCCATCCATCCATCCATCCATCCATCCATCCATCCATCCATCCATCCATCCATCCATCCATCCATCCATCCATCCATCCATCCATCCATCCATCCATCCATCCATCCATCCATCCATCCATCCATCCATCCATCCATCCATCCATCCATCCATCCATCCATCCATCCATCCATCCATCCATCCATCCATCCATCCATCCATCCATCCATCCATCCATCCATCCATCCATCCATCCATCCATCCATCCATCCATCCATCCATCCATCCATCCATCCATCCATCCATCCATCCATCCATCCATCCATCCATCCATCCATCCATCCATCTATCTATCTATCTATCTATCTATCTATCTATCTATCTATCTATCTATCTATCTATCTATCTATCTATCTATCTATCTATCTATCTATCTATCTATCTATATCTATCTATCTATCTATCTATCTATCTATCCATCTATCTATCCATCCATCCATCCATCCATCCATCCGTCCATCCATCCGTCCATCCGTCCGTCCGTCCGTCCGTCCGTCCGTCCGTCCGTCCGTCCGTCCGTCTGTCCGTCTGTCTGTCTGTCTGTCTGTCTGTCCGTCCGTCCGTCCATCCAACCGTCCGTCCGTCTGCCTGTCCATATCTCCCTTATTTAAAAGTATATATATATTGTGTAATCTATCTAAATATTACTAAAACTCATCTTGTTTGCGTGTGTGTATATTTGCATGTTTTGTTCCGGAAATACAGCCAAAACGGTACAAAATAGCGCCACAATTTTTGGCGTACCTTACTCACCATTCTCCTGGGGATCAAATACATGTTACATTTAATTTTTTTTCACACTTTAAAATCACTTTTTAAAGTTTAGTTTTCTAGATCTCCCTTTGTGAGTAAATTGGCTGCCATAATAATGTTCTGAATCAGTGTATTTTGGAGCACAATCAATATAAACTGTATGAAATAGACACCGAACAGAAACCCACTGTAAACACACATGGAAAGGGTAAGTGGTCAGTTTTACAAAACATCATTTTGTAAGTACTTTTGTCCATCCTATAATCAAGCGATTCCTCTAAGCATCCTAGAAGCAAGCAACCATGCAAATATAATCGTTTTGCTGCACTATCTTTTCGCAGACTTTGGTATCAAAACGTGGGGTTCTACTACTGGTGTGCGATCGAATAATTAAAGAAATAGATACGTTTTTATCATATCAATATTTGCCTTCAAATATTAATACCCAAATATGCAATATTCAAAGATCAGCGATCTCGGTAGTTCATGGAAATAACGTCTTGAAACAAAAGCTCGTGGGATACCTGCTTTCATTAGTAGGGACATTAAAGTTAACAGAAGAAGGTCTTTAAGCAATTTTGTGAAACATTTCTCAAAATTTAGTTGCAGCAGTGGGAAAGATGCAGTCGAGGCGTGGTGGGTGCAGAGGAGATCCACCAAGTCGTTGTCTGGAAAATAGCATTTCAAATATATATAGGGGAGTGGAAAAGCTAACTCCGTTTTCCCTGATGCGGGGGATATTAATGATTGGATTATATGATTAAGAAAAGGTAGATTTGGTCGCAGCAAACATTTGTGCATATCAGATATGAATAAAATTAGACGACGTAGATATGGGGTAATGGTAAATAGTTTATCGTGTTTCCCAGAGAGTATTCACTACGTGCTCCGCACAAAAAGCAGGTGTGCTAGAAATACTCACTGACAGTTGGCGTTTAGGATGTCTGCAGATTAAAATTTGAATCGGCAAATTATTGGAGACTGTAGGCCAAATGCTGGATTATGGGATTAATATATCTGCGCGCCCACTGGTCGTCGTAGACATGATGTATCTACCGACCGGTTTCTCTGACTCTTTGATACTACGACGTTATAAATCGTGTTGCAACCGGAGAGGCGGAGTTTTTACGACAGAAAAAACCCCAATTGGCATCAAATTATATAACACAGTACCGAAATTACGTTTCGTATTTCATTTTGTGAAACGTCAACATTTTCCTAGATAAAATGTGACGGGTTTGCTTTGAAGGAGACATTTGTCTAGTTATTTTGTACTAATTTCTGTCGAATACACCTTTGGATTCAGCCACTGGCGTTTCCGACGCAGAGTCAGTCTATGAATTCCACGTTGTTTCATTTCGTTCCAGAGATGAGGGCTTGTCTAAACGCAAACATCGTTTGGTTTATCATATGCCATGCTGGCGTATCATCCAAATGCTGGTAGTTGCTTGGCGGTAATCACGACGAAACGCAGCGAGAAAGGGGATGGCTGTATAGAAAGACGCATGTTATTACATTGAAGCAAAGAATTATCACCGCAAAAATACGCTGTTAACGCAGCAGTTAGATTAATGCAGAACAGCGTGTTTGGTCAAAGTTCAATGGCAGTAACTTGGAAGTGCTGGAGTAACCCAGATGGTCAAGCAGCGTCAGTACTGGGAATGGATGGGCGACATTTTGGTTTCAGGACCCCACGTCAGACAAATTTTCAACAGTACTCAAGGACAGGAGAAAACAATAGTTGCTCGGACAGGGAAATACCCGAAACAATGCTTGTCTACTGTCTCCACAGAATCCGACAGATCCGCGGAGTATCATCAGAACATTGCGTTTTGCACCAGATTCGAGAATTTGCAGTTCCTTGCGTTTCACTAATCATGTCGGTACGGTTTCAAATGATGCTTCGCAGGCAACTGTCATTTACTGCCATTGAACTTGGAATCTCCTTTGACCAAACACGCTGTTCCGCATTAATCTAACTGCTGCGTTTACAGCGTATTTTTTCGGTGATAAGTCTGGTTCAATGTTATAACATGCGTCTTTCTATTCAACCAGCCCCTTTCTCGTTGCGTTCCTGATTATTACAGAAGATTACACATTCATCTTCCTGGGCGAACAACCACGCTCAATCCAGTGAGCCTATAAGTGCGTCTTCCTATGATAGGCTATCGAGCAAATTGATTGCCACACTTCTCAAGGTATGCTTATAGTTATTGCAATCCACGAGTATTCTAGATATTTTCTTTTATTCTGAGCGGCAGAAACGCCGTAATTTAACAATCGAAAGCGAAGGTAATTCTCAACGTAATCCAGCAGGACATTGTGAATTATTTGCTCTTTCAATGACAAGTCGAATATCTGTTTGCTTCTGCTGGTGAACTCCAGTGAAAATGTGCCTTCCTCTGTTAGCTGCTTACGCCGAGAGGAGAAACACATGAAAGTATGCTTTATACAATTACAGTATTCTAAAAGTGTCTTACCAGGAATGCCAATTATCGCAAGAATAGGATAGAAAATTTATTCTATCAGTCGGATTGCAGGCAGTTCCATATTCGAAATGAGGATACGCGTCCGGTTAGTGCAACAATAAGGTGAATTTCCTTCTTTCCATTTACCTCTCGGGTGAAAAGAGCACAGCGCCGTCATTGGTCTTATTCACCTGATCACTTTAATGAAGTCGAGATTCGTTTACTTCCGCGCAGCATTGTCAATATGATAACTTGCGTAAGTCATGGTCTGACACTTATTTTCGTTAATAGATGGAAAATGAGTCAGAAGATTTTAATATTCAGTTAACGTTCTGAGGACATTGACAAATATACGTACCTGCTCGTCTTATGTTTATGTTTATTATTGTCACATGTGCCGAAGTACAGTGAAACAATTTGATTTGTATGTTATTTCAAGAGATCAGAGATACCATACATAAATACATTCAATTAAACTGAAATAGAATAATCGTGATTAATTTAACCGTAATTAATTTATTAGCCAAGTACGTTTTGCAACATACAAATAATTTGATTTTGCCATACAGTCATACCAAAAAACCCACAAAGACACATAACTACATAAAAATTAACATAAACATCGACCACAACGGCTCCACCACATTCCCCACCGTGATGGAAGGCATAACGTCTTATGTTCTTGGCTCCTTGTCTCCCGCGGTCGGGGCAGTCGAATCATCCGTGTCGGGGCGGTCGAAGCCCCTGCCGGTTGGAGCTCCCGAAGTCAGACTGCAACCAGGGACCGCGAGAACCACGATGTTAAGTCGGAGCTCCCGAGTTGGATCCCCAGCAAGACGCTGCCAGTTCCTGGATGTTAGGCCGCAGCGCAGACCGAGATACGATGCGAAAAAGACGGCATATCCGTCGACGAAAGAATTCAACCCCCCCCCTCCTCCACACACATAATACAAAATTAATAGTACATTAAACCATATATTTAACAAAGACTAAAAACAACAAAGAAGAAAAAGACGTGACAGACCGTTGGCAGAGGCAGCCATTGTTCCCCACCAGAGCAAAGGGCAAAGTATCAACCGAACATTTAGAAATGGTGCTATATTTTCAAGGAGTATCCCCTCACCTATTCTCCCTTCTCGAACATTCCTCCGCCACCATGACACCCCTTCCCCCCCGTTCGGCATTTTACCCTCTCTTGATCTGTCCATTCCATTTACATCGACTTTTCAATCACACCCTAAAATTTAACCTGCACCGTGATAACTGACCAGACATCGTCCCGTCCACCGCCTCTCTTTTCCAGCCCCCCCCCCGTCCCAAAGTCGGAAGAAGAGTCCCAAACATTCTGTACAATCTGTCCACAGATGTCGCCTGACCGATTGTAGGTTCCTCCAGCACTTTGCGTTTTGCTCTCACATGCTGTGTCTTGTGTTTTTACCACCCTAAATACCACTTGACTGTACCTGGTCGATATGCCTCCATTCACCGCTCATTCGCTTGTCTGTCGAACTGAATCCGGACGTTCCCTTTGCATCTGTATGTACGAATTCCCTAACAGATCGATGTGATGACCATCTATTTCCAACAAATCATCGCCAGTATCTCCGTCACGCTGCTTCCTCTCTCACCATATCATTTTGTGGCGCACAACTGCTCTAAATAGCAATCCTACACCGGATTCTCTCAAATAGGCTGTGTTCATCCTCCGACGCTGCAGGGAAAGCAATCAATTTTTATCCTACTTCTCCTAGAATGAAATTAGCTTGAATTCAGTCGTCTCAATCCTGGATTCCCACAACCCGGTGCGAGCCACATCCCCCACTATCTCGGTGCCAACCCAGCCCATTCCGTTCCACCAATATCGCTCCCATGGGATTTACATTTTACTCCTCTTTCAATCGACTTGTCTCATTATCTAACACGCTTTAGTCTCCTTGTTTCACTTTGTCTCATTTTGTCACCCTTTGGTCATTTTTATTACTAGCCCTTGTCCACACATCTTCCAATCACCCCCCACCTCAATTCTATCGACATATTGCTTGCCAGGCTAGGTCCCGCAACCAGCATTTCCCCCGAAACCGTTATATCGGGGGTAAGAAAAACGAGGGTCGCTATTCTTGGGGCCGTAGATTTTGTAACGATGCCCGATAGGCCGTTCAGAACAATGTGATTACACGTCTACCAAGAGAAATTTTACATGATGCAATTTTACATGGGGGGGGGGGGGGGGGGGGCGTGGAACAAGACTCATAACCCTTACTTGGAGCCAATACATCCCGACGGAGAGAACGATTTCCCTTTTCTGTAACTATTGTGTGCTATTGTCATTCTGTATGTTTTTGTTTGTGAAAGCAATACTGAACCGTTATCACGGAGAATCTGCAAACAGATGCAGTATAATGTGGATACAATAGACAATAAACAATAGACAGTAGATACAGGAGGAGGCCATTCGGCCATTCGAGCCAGCACCGCCATTCAATGTGATCATGGCTGATCATTCACAATCAGTACCCCGTTCCTGCCCCCACCCCCAATCCGCGTGACTCCTCTATCATTAAGAGCTCTGTCTATTTCTCTCTTGAAAGCATCCAGAGAATTGTCCCCCACTGCCTTCTGAGTCAGAGAATTCCACAGATTTACACCTCTCTGAGTGAAAAGGTTTAGCCTCATCTCCGTTCTAAATGGCCTACCCCTTATTCTTAAAATGTGGCCCCTGGTTCTGGACTCCCCCAACATTGGGAACGTGTTTCCTGCGTCTATTCCAGCGCGTCCAATCCCTTAGTAATCTTATATGTTTCAATAAGATCCCCTCTCATCCTTCTAATTTCCAGTGTATACAAGCCTAGTCGCTCCAGTCTTTCAACATACGACAGTCCCGCCGTGTGAAGTTATCCGGTTTGGTGGCAAGAACGAGAACGCAGATTATTATCTGAATGGTGTCAGATTCGGAAAAAGAGGAGGTGCTACGAGAGCTGGGTGTCTTTGTACATCAGTCACTAAAAGTAAGCATGAAGGTACAGCAGGCAGTGAAGAAACCAAATGGCACTTTGGCCTTCATAGCGAGAGAATTTCAGTATCGGACCAAGGTGGTCCTATTGCAGATGTACAGGGCCCTGTTGGGACCACATCTGTAGTATTGTGGGCAGTTTTGGTCTCCAAATTAGAGGAAGAACATTCTTGCTACTGAGGGAGTGCACCGCAGGTTCACTAGGTTAATTACCGGGATGACGGGACTGACATATGATGAATGAATTGATCGACTGGGCTTATATTCACTGAAAGTTTGAAGGATGAGAGGGGATCTTATAGAGCACATAACATTCTTAAGGGATTGGACAGGCTAGATGTCCGGGGAATCCAGTAACAGGGGTTACAGATTAAGCATAAGGGGTATGCCATTTAGCACTGAGATGAGGATTTAAAAAAATCACCCAGCAAGTTATGAATCTGTGGAATTCTCTGCCACAGAAGGCAGTGGAGGCCAATTCACTGGATGTTTTCAGGAGAGCGTTGGATAAAGCTCTTAGGGCTAACAGAAACAAGGGATACGGGGATAAAGCAGGAATGGGGTATTGATTTGGGATAATCAACATGGTCATACTGAATGGCGGTGCTGGCTCGGAGGGCCGAATGGCTACTCCTACACCTATTTTCTATGTTTCTATATTACCAGTTGGGAATATCTTGAGGACGTTGTTTGCCTTCATTGGATTGTTTAGCCTCGTAGTGTGGGTAATATTGAGTAGATAAATAACAATATATACGTCTGCAAAGGCACAGACCCTTCGGCGGACAATGTCTTGTCGGAACTGATGTCAAGCTGAACTAACCCATCAAACAACATATGCATCGTTCCTTGCGTATCCATCGGTTTATCTAAATGCACCTTAAATGCCACTATCGCATCTGCCTCCAACTCCAACCGTGGCTGCGATGTTAAGGCACTCATCTTCTTCTGTGCAAATATTTCCCACTCAAGAAGCATGTCAGATGTTGTCCCTTCCACCTTAAAGCTGTGGCCTCCAGTCTTTGACATTAAAAATGTTCTGCTTTCTATCTTATCTTTTCCTCTCATAACTCCACATACTTCTATTAGGTCTCCCCTTAGCCTCCGGCGATCCGGAGAAAACAATTTAAGTCGCCAACCACTACTTACACTAACACCCTCTAATCCAAGCAGCTTGCTGGTCAACTTCTTCTGCCTCCATATGCTTCCAGTAATGCAGTGACCCTTAGAACTGCAGAACATACTCCACACAGGGTCTACCCAATGTCCTATAAAGCAGCATCATGGAGCCATGAAGTATTACAGCGTGGAAACAGGCCCTTTGGCCCGACTTTTCCACACCGGCCACTTATCCGATCTCCATGAGTCCCATCTGCTTGCATTTGGTCCATATCCCTCGAAACCTTTCCTGTCCAAGTACCTGTCCAAACGTTTCTGAAACGTTGCGATAGTACCTGCCTTCTCTACATGCTCGTTCCACACGCCCACGTCCCTTTGCATGAAAAAGTTATCTTCAGCTTCCTCGTAAATCTTTTTCCCCTCACCTCAAACCTATGTCACCTGGTTCTCGATTCACCTACTCTGGGCAAGAAAATCTTATGATTTTGTACACCTCTATAAGACCAGACAAGAATAATTGCTGCAGCGTTATACTTGCACGCAATATTTAACAGTTGCCTGATAACAGCTACTTGTGCAGTTCAATGCTATTTTTAACGACGGATTTCATCAGACAGCAATTGAGGATTCCACAGTTGCGTGACAATAACATAATGATACTCCTGCGCACGTAAATGAATGGAATGGAAAAAATACCTCCATTTTGGCACGTAAACTGTCCGTTGAAACCGCGAGAAACAATTTTTTTTAAAGAGAAGCATCATGATATTTCTTCAATAGTTTAAACAAATTTCAATCGACAATCGATTTAATATAAGGTCATAAGGTCATACATGGAAGTAGCAGAATTATGCCATTCGGCCCATAAAGTCTACTCCGCCATTCAATCATTGCTGATCGATCTCTCCCTCCTAACTGCATTCTCCTGCCTTCTCCCCATAACCCCCGACACCCGTACTAATCGAGAATCTATCTATCACTGGCTTATAAATATCAATTGACTTGACCTCCAAAGCATTCTGTGGCAAAAAAAATCCACAGATTCACCACCCTCTGACTGAAGAAATTCCTCCTCATTTCCTTCCTAAAGGAATGTCCGTTAATTCTGAGCTCTAATTTTAGATTCTTCCAATAGTGGAAACATGCTCTCCACATCCACTCTATCGTAGCCTTTCACCATTCGGTACGTTACAATAATGTCCCCCTTCATGGTTCTAAACTCCAGTGTGTTCAAGCCCAGTGTCGACAAACGCTCATCATATGTTAACCCATTCATTGCTAGGATCATTCTTGATAACTTCAGTTGGACCCTCTCCAGCGCCAGCACATTCTTCCTCTGATATGGTGCCTAAAATTCCTTACAATATTCCAAATGCGGACTGAATAATTCAGAATAGAGAGGTATCGTGAACAATTAGGAACAATAGAGGGCGTTACTCAACTAAAAGTGTAGAAGATAATGCGTAGATGGAGTGTTTTGTTAAAATAATGATTTAGAAGGGGCATGTAAAACACATTCCTGATATCGGACAAGTCGAAGTTCACGCCGCCGTGTTGTAGACTGCCCATTTGAGGTGTTGTTCCAGATCTTGCCATTTACCTCTCCAGCCAGTGGAGGACTAAAAAGGCAAACTGCTCGATCTGGGAGTCGAGGGAAGAATCGAAAATTCTAGCAACCGGAAGATCCAAGTTACCATTGCGGATTGAGCACAGGAGCTCGTTTGACTGCCCTATTAGCCTGCATTTGGTCAAGCAGGAGGAGAGAACACGACTTCGAGAGAAACTAATCTAATAGGGAAAGTGAGAATTGGAGCATGTTAATATATGGCTCATGTGGAAGGCTCTTTGGACCCCATGACGGTGGCGAGGCTGCACGGGTGGGGGCAGGTATTCCAACTTCCTTCAGTTGCAGGTTAAGCTTCCATGGGAAGGGGGGATCATGGATGTGATTAGTGGTGAGATCCGTAGGAACTAACGGGAAAGTCTTTGTTGCGTATCATGATTGGTTGCTTGAAAGGCGAGGACCTAGCTGAATCTATGCTTGATGTGCGTGTGGTTGGAGGAGGGTCCCGTAGGCGGGAAGTGAATCGATAAATTTCGGCTCAGGATACAGTCAAAATACGAAGAGACAGTAGCGGGAGGGGGGGGGGGGGCATGACCATGCAAAAACATTAGACCTGTCAAAGCATTATCAAAGGACTATTGGGTGGGAGATGGAAGAGAGTTGGTTAATTACGATTTTCGCGTCTGTGGAGGAGCTCGCGATCTCGGGTAGAGACTGATGTCGGGAAGCTCCAAGCCGCAGGAGGTTCGACCTGGCCCGACTCCGGAGTCCTATCGCCCGGCGCGGGGAACAGAGATCCCCCGATGCGTGAGCTTGATCGCCCGGATTCGGAGGGCTCGACCGCCGGTTGCGGGACCCAAGATCGCCCCGACAACGAAAGTTTCGAGTGCGCCGACGGCGGGACAACGAAGAAGGAAAGAAGATTGAACTATTTTTTGCCTTTCTCACAGTGTGGAATGTGGGAGTCGCTATGGTGGATATTCATGTTAAAGAATATTTGGGTGGCTTCTTGTTTTTTATTGGTATTGTGGAGATCTGTCCTTTTCCTTTGTTTCAGCCACTATATTCCGCTTAAGCTTTGCAGCATTGTGTGCTAGGCACATGCTTGAGGCTCTCTCACTTTCTTTCCCACACCTGCCGACCAATTCCCCCTGGGTCTAGTGATGAGGAAAATACTAATCGGCAACTCCCTGTACGTCATGTGCCAAATCCAAGTGCCGGGGTAGTTCCGCCCGGTGGAGGTGCAGCAGCACCCAATACTATAGAAGTGTACATCCCTTGGAAACCGCATGAAATTGTTTCCCTCCTTAATGGTGCTCCGGACAGAAAAAAAACCCCCAGGCATTCTGCGACTGGCTACGTACTACAATATCGGTGTATCAGGCTGATAGCAGAGATTTATGGTCCCTGGTCAGACAAGTCCTGAATCGAAAGGAATGGCTAAAGTTTGTCGAGATAATAGGAGGGCATCAGGATCATGCGGCTATGGCAAACGCTGTCGGTAATGCCCCAAATATGAGAGAAGATGCCATTATTAACGCCTGTCATGGGGCCCTCAGAAAACCCATTGATATTAATAAAATCCTAGACACCAAACCAAAACGAAATGAGGCAGTGGAGGATTTCCTGGACAGGTTTAGTGAAATCTACGATCTCCACTCGGGAGATGAGGCATATAGGGACAACTTGGCCTCCCCACAATTCAATTATATACTCCTACATTGCGTGCCTGCAGCAGTAGTATCCCTTGTAAAAGCCAACAACCTGGAATGGAGCGCTTCTACTCCAGATGTCCTAAAACGAACCGTTAAAGCTTTATGGAAAGATACACATGGCACTGAGGGTAAGGATGTACAGACAAAAATAAAAACTGAATATGTTCTGAAGACGGGCAGTGTACCGGACCCTGCAGGGTATCAAATGCAACCACCATTTTACCGGCCCGGGTGGACCCCTTGGTGGATCCCGAATGGACCACCCTGTGCCCCGCGCGGCCAGTCATTTGTCCCCCGTGGAATGGCCACGAGGGGACGAGGAGCGCCCACGTTAGCGCCCGGAATCTGCTACTCCTGCTACTCCTGTGGGGGGAGAGGGCACTTCAAACGTGAATGTCCCAGTAATTATGAGTTTTATAGGGGCAGAGGACGGGCGTATGGGAATTTAAGGGGCCGCGACAGAAGAAACAGCCCAGGACCGTTTGGCAACCCACAGGGTTCGCAGGGGCCGATGCAGAACTACCCTGCTAGTTACCAAAACCCCAACCCCTGGACACCCGGTCAGGAATGACTGGGCCAAATGAGAGTGAGCTTCAGAAGCCAGGACGAGCCCACCCTCGAATTAAAGATACAGGACACATGGCACACTTTCCTCATTGATACGGGAGCTGCGGTCTCATCCGTCCAAAGCTATCTCAACTTACCCAAGTCCACACACGTCCAGCGCCTTGTCGGGTTTGAGGGGCGACCTCAAGATTACCCAGTATCTGAACCAGTGCCCGTCACACATCGCCAACTTTCCATCAGCCACCGTTTCTTTATTACTAACGGTATTGACTGTAACCTAATGGGCAGGGACTTAATGTGCGCCCTCGCACTAATGATCTCTTGCGAACCAGGGGGAATTGAGGTCTCTATACCAACCCGCCAACTATATATTACCACGGTGCCTCAGTGGTGGACTCTAGATTTAGATGACTCTCCAGGGCATCTTACTCTGGCCTATGATAAAAGCGGGTGCAACAAGGATTTGGAAGATTTTTACGCCCCTCAGAAAGCTGCCATTCAATTGACAGCTTTAGTTACCGGTCCACCTGGGGAGGCCGAGTATGCCACTGTGCCCCTCGCCTTATGGAAACAGGAAGCCTCCATCGCTCCCCACGTCACCCGAGAGGTTAATATGCCGTACCACGCCAAGGATCTCGGACCCTTGGTATGGGATGCGGTTCGAATGGGCGATCCCAACTCTTTTACAATACAAAATCTCCCCGGAGAACTCACTATACACTTTTACAAGTCGCCCAAGCCACAAGAGACAACCTTGCACCATCATCAGGGTCGGAGCGTGCTTGAGTACGCACACCCACAAGTCTGGGCAGGTGGATTCCACTCAGGTGGGTTGCACGGATGTTCCACCCGTGGAGATTGACCTTAAGGTGGGCGCTGTACTGCCGTCTATCCAACAGTACCCATTGAAACGCCAGGCCATCCCTTGCATTGACGCATTAATCAATGGATTGGTCCAACAGAGGATTCTAGTACTGTGTTACTCCCCTTGTAACACTCCCATTCTAGCAGTGCCAAAAGCAGGCAAGTCAAACCAGTATCGACTCGTACAAGACCTGCGGGCCATTAATAATATCGTCCAGCCGCTGCATGCACTTGTTCCCAACCCGGCCCACATATTGGCCTCAGTTCCTCCCCTAGCCAAAGTCTTCGCCACTATTGACCTCCAACATGCATTCTTCGCCGTTCCCCTGCATTCGTCCAGCCAATACCTCTTCGCCTTCACCTACAATGGACAACAATACACCTGGACCAGACTACCGCAAGGGTTTGTCCACTCACCCACCCTATTCTCCAGGTGCCTTCACCGACAATTACAGGAGTTGGAATTGGCAAAGGGATCTGCCCTGATTCAGTATGTAGATGACCTACTGATAGCCAGCCCAGACGAACAGAGCAATCGTGAGGATGTCATATTGCTCCTTAACTTCCTCCAGCAGCTCGGATACGTGGTCTCCAAAGAAAAGGTAAAAGTGGCCCAGGGGGAGGTTAAGTTCCTCGGCATTTTATTGTCAGCTTACGAACGCAAATTAGAGAACGATCGTATCCAACTTATTTGTGTCACACCAGCCCCCCGCACGGCGAAGCAAGTGCGCCGGTGGCTGGGAATGGTTAATTACTGCCGTCAATGGATACCTAATGTAACCAACCAGACCAAATTGCTTACCCCATATACCAACTTGGCCGGCGACTTTGTACTATCCGATCCGATGACTGTATGGCAATCTAAATTTCACTGTACCTGTAACGTTAAACGAACCTTGAACCTTGAACCTAATTTTCAAGGGATGTGATGCGAGGTGGCAATTTGCCGTTCGATGGCGGGGTCCTCCTAACGCTTGTTATCAATGACTGCCGCCTACCCTTAGCAAGGTAGAGGTCAGTCGAACAGTCAATATTGGAATTGAAATAGCGCCAAGTCCATTTTTAGAATATTGAGAACCCTTATATGTTTGGCTCGAATGGGGAGATGTCGCTTTTGCAGATTTAGTTATCGTACATTACTCCTGTGCTAAATTATGAATATTGTGCATATCTACACATTTTGACTACGGGTTCTGATCTCGTCGAAGGCAACCATTGTGAACGGCACATTCATATTTTACACTGATTCGTGATTAGCATTTGATCCTGTTGAGCCGAGGGAGCGATATCTGTAACAACTAACACATCTGTCTGAAGAAGAGACCCGAAAGGTCGCCGATTCATTTGTCCAAAGATGCTGCCTGCATTTTGTGTTAATCTTAGGTGTACATTAGTAATTGCTTTCAAATCAGAGAACTCAACCGAGTTAAACAAACAACAGAAAGTTAAACTGAGGTTTCTAAATCAACAATAGAAAACCAATTGTACAATGAATGGATCAAAAAATAGCTTCATTGAAGGAAGCAGAGGGTGATGCACATTGATAATGGAAGGTGGCTTCTCGGAGTGGAAGCCTTTGACTAGTGGTGTGCCTTATGGCTCGATGCTGGGACCGTTGCTGTTTATCATCCGCATGAATGGATTGGATGAGATATACATGGCAAGATTAGCAAGTTTGCAAATGTTACAAAAATGGGTTGTTTTGCAGATAGTTGTGCAACTGCATGTGATTGTTGTGAACATTTGCATCAGGATCTAGATCGATTGACCAGGTGGGCTGGGGAATAGTTGATCTTGCTGTATTGCTGAGACTCTAACAAAAGTAAACGTTCTTAAATAATGTAAGTAAACTCTTGCAATATCTCAATAGTATAAATTCTTCGAACATATTTCGAAAATTTGTAGGTGATCAGAGATACATTGATCACAAGGTATCTGGCCCGCAGCATGGACCATTCTATTGGGAGCTTAAGTATAGTTGGTCGTCAGATTCCCTTTTCTGTGATTCATTGTGGATCAGTGGGAAGATGCGATAGACCTGCACGGGAAGGTAGACGATCACGCCCCCACGAGTCTCGGGCAGATGAGGCCCGTCAGCCTGGGAAGGCAGTCCACGTAGGAGAAGGAAAACTCTGATCTAAACCCTCCACTGCCTTGTGGCCATATCCAATCGTGGAAAAGGCTCCAGGTGTAAACCTTAAGAAAAATCCGGAGTTGGGGTCCCGAAGGCAGTTCGTCGTTATCTACAACTTCGTTCTGGCAGCTCCTGCGACGGCGCTGGTGCAAAACTGTAACGGCTCTGCTGTTCCTTAGGATCGATCAGCGACGTGGAGAGGGGGGAGGTGCTGCAAGGGCAACAGCCTGTCCTTCATATGACATCGCCCAGGCTTGCATCCGACCACACATCACTGCAAACCTCCACCTACAACCTGGAGAGTCACTCCAGCTTTGCCTGCGGCGTCGCCACAACACGGGGAGCAACAGTTACCGGTTATAAGTCATCGCTAAATTGGCGTAAAGCGAGGCGCCAGAGGTTGCTCCGGACGGTGGGGTGGATTTTCGGATCTCATTGGACAGCTACCGCTCACCACAAGATGGGTAGTCGCCAGCCACTAAGGTGCTGTCCAGCCACGGTCTGCTATCCTCACTGTGTGTACGGGGATTAAGAACCATCCAAACAGCAGATAGGAACCATCAAACCTGCCAACAAAACAATACATCAAAAGAGACCAGCTCTAAAACTGGGATCTTGGAATGTCCGGACAATGATGACCGGCCTCTCTCAAAACCCACAGGATATTAGCGATGCCAGGAAAACAGCTATCATAAACGACGAGCTCAAGAGACTCAACGTAGACATAGCCACCTTTCAGACCACACTCTTTGGGATTTTCGTCGCTCTGCTCCTGAAACATGCGTTCGGCACCACAACGGAGGGGATTTACCTGCGTACTAGATTAGATGGCAGGCTCTTCAACCTCACCCGCCTCTGAGCCAGGACAAAAGTACGTGGAGCCTTCCTCAGAGACATGTGTTTTTCGCCGATGACGCAGTGTCCCGTACCCAGCAGGAACCAATGATGGACCGCTTCTATCGGCCTTGCAAGGACTTTGGGCTGACCATCAGCCTGAAGAAGACTAACGTCCTGGGACAGGATACAGAGGCACCGCCTGGCATCACCATCGCCGACTACGAACTCGATGCCGTCCATCAGTTCACGTACCTCGGCTCCACCATCATCGACAACCTCTCCTTGGACACAGAGATTGACAAGAGGATTGGGAAGGCAGCTACACCTCTCGCTCGCCTCATAACTCGACTGAGAAACAACCCAAAGCTGACAGTGAAGACAAAGATAGCCGTCTACAACGCCTGTGTCAACAGCACGCTGCTGTACGGCAGTGAGGCATGGACTACCTATGCCAGACCAGAGAGAAGATTCAAATCCTTCCACGTTAGAAGCATCCGCCGTATCCTGGGTAAGACAGAGTAGCCAACGCTCGCGCTGGCCTTCCCAGTATGTACACTCTACTCAGGCAGCGCAGACTGCGGTTGCTGGGCCATGTCCACCGCATGGAGGATGGCTGTATTGCAAAAGACATCCTCTAAGGAGAGCTGACATCTGGGAGGAGAACCATCGGCCGTCCCCAGCTACGTTACAAGGATGTCGGCAAGAGCGATATGAAGGCGCTCGACATCGATGTGGAGTCCTGGGTGAGCCTTGCAGCTGACCGTACAAGGTGGAGAGGTACCCTGAACCAACATCTCAAAACGGGGGAAGAGAAACTGACGAATGCAGCGGCAGACAAGCGGGCACGCAGAAAGGAGCGCAGCAACTTCAACAGACCAGAGACCACAGACAAATATGACCTTTGCGACAAAGACTGTCACTCCCACATTGGTCTCTTCAGCCACAAGCGACGCTGCTCTAGCCAAGGTGTGGAGCAAGCAGTCATCACCCATGTGGAACACATTTAGCTATGCACTTTTCCGTGCAAATAAACCATTCTGTATACCTACCATTGAGTTATAAGATACCCAAGCGGAATCTGATAATTTGCTCTTCCAATTTACGTTGGGCCATTCACACCAAAGGAGGTCAGGCAGGCTGCTATGGGAGAAGGATTGATAATTAATATTACACGGAACTGGAAGCTTGAGTTGATAATGTGAAGAAAGCGTCAGAACTACGCAGTGCGGGGACCAAGTCTGTGCTTTGCTTCATCAACGTAGAGTGGGGACCGGGTGGGGGGGAGGTGGGGGAGAGCATTTGTCGAGCGCCGAGTACGGCAAACAAGGGAGGAATACATGCAGGGTAATCTCTTAATCACTTGGAGGTTATACCTGACAGATTCGCCATGTTCCACTGATATCATTCCCGTGCATATCAATTGAAATAATGCAAAAATATTTTAATTTCTCCACGTGAATGCGACTGCAAGGGATAGCAGTTATATTTATCCATTTGTGCGGTATTTATGCCAATTTTTCAGACTGCATCACAGTTTTCAAAATCCTATTATGTTTCCAGTTTTAGATTTTGTTTGTTAATGATACGAGGAGGCAATAAAAGAAGATGCAGATTTAAACCTAATGCGACAAGCAAGAACAGCGTTCAAGGTAAATGGAGGTTATGCCATGGAAACCGTCTGAAAGTCACCGAATATTTTCGACTCTGACACATTTGTCATTTATTGACGAATGTAAATGATGAAATATCTGTTTAGAACTTAACACTTTAAACGTGGTAAGCACGGCCCAATTAATGTACCTAAATAAGCCCAATTATCGTGCTTGCTGATTGCACCCTCGAGATTTCTCACAGATATAAGTAACAGATACATTTAAAAGCAGAAGATTCGTGTGGCTGCGGAACTAACCGGATACGTTTCACCTCCGATCATGCAACCTGTAATACTGCAGACGGAAGCTATTTACTATCCTATTCTCGGAGCAATTGGAATTCCAGGTGAGTCAATCATACCTGGTTATCTAAGTAGATATTAACGGCCTGAATGGCGATATTAATAAACAATGGGAAAAACATCTGAAAATAAATATTTTAGGTTTTTAGCAAATTGGTAATGCAAGCATCTTTCTGAAATTTTAAGAACGCGCATTCGCAGACATGAACCAGCATGCTTACGAAGTTTGGAATTTATCTTATAAGGGGCAGAATTATATTTCCCACTGTAGTAATGTCCACGCAGGCTCTATAAAGCACCCTCTTCCGCCACTGTAAAAACGGTCTGTTTGAACAATAATGGATCGCACCGTTCTAACGAAGATTCTAACATGAGAGGGCTGTGTTTCATACTTTTCATTCCACAGATAATCATCTGCCCAGATCATTGCATAATCGGAAGCTAAATTTACGGTGACTTGTAATGTTTGTTGCTCAACGTTTGTTACCAGTTCTATCTTTGAACTTTATGCGAGCAGCGTAAATGCTGCACAACCCTGTTCATGGAGACTCTGCATTTCAATCCGGATCTCTGCACGAGATGCTGCCTGCCCTGCACACGCACCCTTGCAGACAGAGGCGTTACAATCTGGACGCTGCCTCCTTCTTTCGACTGACAACTGATTGGCAAGTTACACGTATTTCAACAACAGGAAGGAATTTCGGATTGATGGCAATGCTTAATGGATCCGGTCCTGATCCGCGATTTATTGTTTAGACTAATAACTATTTTTAACTGTTTTCCAAGAATATCTTTCCACGTTATTATTAGAACCAAACGTGGAGAAATGGATATTCGAAACTCAACGACGTGGAAACTAAGGTCACTGCAATAGTTTAATGAAAAAGGACCGTCAAGTCATCGCAACAATATATTTACTGATAAAGGAATCTTTCTGTTAGCCAAGCACGTTGAAGAAAATATCGCTGATACCCCTTACATTGTTCCGCTCGGTTACAACGCCAAACGATCTTTATCATGAAGCCGAACGGGGCATGAGAATTGCATAGTGATTTAAATATTGACGATCTATTTACATACGCAGACGAGGGAGTGGGGGGGGGGGGGGGGGGGGGGAGAGTGAGAACGACTTTTGGCATTGGAGTCCATCCGTAGCTTGGCATGGCAAGAAAAAAATCCACAAGCATCAGAAGATTCAGAAACAAATAGTATAACCACGCAGCAGGGAACTTCTATATATTTACATGATGTCGAGTTGTACCCAATGATTCCGGGAAGGGCAGCTAATGTTACTGAGATGACCAAGAGAACATGTATCGGAATCATCAGATAAAGAACAGACAAAAGTTTAGTCGAGTAATGGCGTAATTTTTCACTTCAATTATGTCTGTGTATTTGCAATTACCTTCGGTAATTGAACAGGGTGTTCAAGACCGGTCCATATAGATTCCATACGTTATCTCGTTAACAGTATTACCAAGATTGAAAACTCCGAACTCTCAAGTGGAAAGCGGAAATTGGAATCGTTTACAAGCGAAATAAGCTGGTCCCATATACCGACTCTTGGCCCATATACTTCAAAAAACCTTTACTATGCCTGTCCAGTTGTTTTTTAAAAAACAGTTTTAGCCGTTACCTCTGGAAGTTCGTTCCGATACATTCACAGTCAGTGCCAACATGTTTACATAAAGCTTTTGGAGATAACAGCAGACCAACGCCTGCACTACTTATCATTGAAGCGCAGTTGCGGTTATAATATAGATTATTAAGTGATCTCGAAAGTATTCAAACTAAAAATAAAGCAGCTGTAAACACCCCGAATATGAGTTTAGAAAGAATTGGCAAAATAGAAACTCGGTCCTCTTGAACTCCAGCAAACATTCACCGGATTGAACCAGAATTATTGTTTAACTGTTCAGATGTAAATATCTACCCGACTTTATTTATTTAAAAAATATCATAGCTCTCAATAAGGCTGCATGTAGAGCGGCGTTGGTTAGAACTTCTCGATGTGTCTTGCGCCAGTATTTAACCGTTTTAAATTTAATTCAAAGGAACAGAAGGGAATGTAAAAATGCATGATCGAAAACAAGTGGCTCAAGGGCGGTTTATTTCATTATTTGAGTCCTGTTTATGCAGTTTTACTTCTCTTTTACAGCAAATGTGGTGGCAATCATCATCCTGTCTTCTGGAAGATGTGGTCTCTCTAAATGCATCATCCAATACCTGGTATCAATGGCCGCAGCCGACCTCATGGTCTTGCTAATAAATGTAATGGTGAATGAACTCAAAGAGGCGTATTTTCAATATTCGTTCCTCAATTACACACCTGTTTGTAGTTTGGTTGTTCTACTCATATACATTTCGCTTGATTGCTCTGTTTGGCTAACTGTCGCTTTTACATTTGACCGGTTTGTTGCTATTTGTTGCCAGTCGTTACGAACAAGATATTGCACCCGTAAGTTTGCTTCGAAAGTTATAGCAGTGGTTATTTTGTTCAGCACTTTAGAAAACATTCCAATCTACTTTATATTTGAACCTCGAGAAATAATTAACCAGACGCCTTGGGCGTGTTATGTAAAATTAAGCTTCTACACCGCACCTGCTTGGGTCGTTTTTTTATGGCTCGAAACTGTTTTAACGCCGTTTGCACCATATGTGTTGATTTTTCTGCTCAATTCCTTGACCATAAAGAATATTATACAGGCCAACAGAGTCAGGAGCAAACTACGAGCGAACAATAAAGAGAGTTGTCAGAACGATCAAGAGGCAGATAACAGGAGAAAATCGATTATTTTACTGATTGCAATATCTGCCAATTTTATTCTCCTGTGGATGGTAAATCTTGTGTGTTTCATCTGCGTGCAGTTTACAAACACCGAGTTTTGGTTCTCAGATCCAACCGATCCCTTCACTATTGCGGAAAAGTGTGGTTATATGCTAAGATGTTTGAGTGCTTGCACAAACACCTTCATTTATGCTGTATCTCAGAAACATTTCAGAGAAGAATTCCAGAATATGATTAAACGCTCTAGTTTTATCATTGGCAATTTATTTAAACGCTGTATGGTGGTTTAACAGTAAACAGACGTAGCCAGACCAAGTTTAATGAAAGCTGGTTATTTGATTTGAACTCGTATATCCGTGAAATCAATAGCACTTACGCCATAATATCTCTAACCTTGATACTAACTCTAATGATGTAGACGCTATTATCTTCATTTCTCAGCTTCGAGACAAAACGATTTTTGTTTAGATCCAAATACTGTAACTGAACCAAACACATCTGATTCATTAAACTGGTAAAGTCAACAATAGGCTTGAAAATGGTTAAAACCAAGACACGTAGGTCCTAATTTTAAATTAACACATCGGGTTCAGAAGACGGTTTAAATCTGTGCGTTGCAGTTGCCGAAAACAGGGAAGCGATACGGAGAATGAAATAAATAAATGTCTATGTTCCGACAGACCTCACAGTGACTGACATTTCGAAAAGTATCGTTGGCAGCTGACAAGCAATAAAGGAGAGATGTTGATCGCAGGTACTTTGTCTGTAAGAGAAGGAAGAATATAAATTAGGAAAGCAAAGGTACAATTAAATGGAACACAAGCATGTGATGGGAGGAAAATGTGCGATTGAAAGCAAAGCAGGCGTTGTAAACGTCTGTTGAATATGAGGCTGACTACATGGACGGTCTGGTAAGGAAACCTTGTTGTTCTCTGGGCTGGAGGAATATTGGTGAGGGTGGAAATGAGGGAAATTGAATATGCACTCTCGAGACACCATTGGGCGTTTGTGGAGGCTAACTGCGAAAAATAAAGTCATTTGGGAAGCAGTTCGTTTGAATATTTTGTAAGCAAAAACGCAAAGCGGTGGATTATCTTTTATGAATTTCGATAGGCTATCCATGCTCTTCATTTCCCCGTGAAACTACCCATGTTCTAAAGCGCGTTACTTTAACGATCTGTGTCTCTTTTGAAAACCTGTATCTGCAATTCAGTATGCCGGAATGTTGCGGCAGAACAGACAAGCCAAAGGATAGATCAGAGCGAATGACATGACCAATTTAGAGGTACATGTGAAGAGGTGCAGCCAAGAAAACTATTGGTGTCTGTGGGCTTACAAATTGAGATAGTAGTGAGGCGAAGGATAGAAAGCATGATTTAGAATTTGATAGTGTGGAAGTGTTTCGGCGTAAGATGATACTCGAGGAAAATTCACTACAAAGAAAGGAAATACAATTGTATCAATGCACCAGAAATGGAGAAGGTAGACAATTTGTTAAATCTCATCATCTGCTCTGGCCACGAGTTACAGATATGACACTCATTGTGTAACATATTGCTCGTTCCCCTGATCTTCCGAATAAAATTTATTTAAGGATAAAAGCTTTTTCATATGAGCTTTTTATACTTCTTAGAATTTTAAGTATATCTATCAGCATACCACCCCTCCCCCCCACCCCTGCCACCTCCGCTCCAGGTGACACAGGATGATCCGATTTATTCCCATAAATAAATTCTTCCAATCCTGCCAGCATGCTGGTAAATCACCGTTGCGCTCATCCATGCATAACCATAAGCTTCAGAGCTGGTGCAGAACGCAGATGTAATAAATGAACTAAGTGCGGTCTTATGTGTCTGTTGGAAAGTTGCAACATAATTATCCAGTTTCTACGACCCAGGAAGTGAAGCCTTTGGCATTATTCTCTAACCTGTCTACCCATTTTGAGGGAACAGTGGGCAGGAAGACCAAGGTCATTCTGTGTGTCACCATTCCTTCTCTCCCGACAATTTACTCCATGTGTCCCACATCGATTTCCCTTCCTGAAGTGCAACACCTCTGACATGTCGAGGTTCAATGGAATTTACCATCGCTTTGGCCCACGTTACATCTGTTTAATATCCTGCTCTATCCACGGCATAACCAATTCTCAAAAATACTGAATATACTTCCGACTTTCGCACTTTTGCCGTTCTCCACATCAGAAGCAACACGAGTCCCAGCGCTTGCCCCTGCAGAGGAACACTGATTACAGACGAACAATCAGAAAATCAACCATTCATAATTACCCATTCTAAACAAATTGTCGTGGATTCCATGCGCCAAACGCCTGGACCTGCCGAGCACACGAGACGTGCTGAGGCCAAGCGGCAGCTCACGGATACCTCCTCCCACCCGCCCCTTGACTATGAATCCATAGACCAACATATAATCAAGATCTCCCACACTGCACCATCTCATCGCCTCTGGTTATCTCACCATCAGACCCTCCAACTGTGGCTACCCAGTTCCGTACTTCCCGCTTTTATTTCCGTACTCTTGCACCATGCCCCAACTCTTTCTCCGCTACATCAACGATTGTATTGGGGCTGTCACGTGCGACCGCATAGAACACGTTGATTTACTTAACTTTACCAGTAACTCCAACACCGCAAAGGACAGACTAGCTGTCGACAACAAGCCCACCGACTAACACAGTTATCTGCATTATACCTCCTCCCACCACACTTCTCGTGAAGGCGGTATCCCACACGTTCATCATTTCGTCTCCGTCGCATCTGCTTCCCAGATGGAACTCGCTCAATTCCATTCTAAGACATCCGGGTTGCACTTTGTCTTCAGTAAACGCTGGTTCTCCCTGTTGTCATAGCTAGATCACTCTGCTATCAGCGATTCCGCTGTGTTACATAGTTCAGCTCTCGCTCCCTCTCCCATTCTTTCCCCCAATTTAGTACTTAGTCCTCATGTGGTTAAAAATATCTTTGCATTCACCGTATTTGCCACTACTATTTCATAGTGCTTGTTCTCCTTTAATTTTCATATTACGCCAGATCTTAAGCCTCAATTATTCCCCCAAGAAATGTACTTAATTTCTGTACTTGTCTTGACGTTCTGCATCTGCTTTCGCTAGGCTCGTATCTACTCTACTGACGTCAGGTTTCCTATGGATTTGGATCGTAAAATGAGCAACGAACTTCGTCTTCACAACTATCTTGAAACTGACATAATTATGAAAATGTCCTCCCAGCGATAATTCTATCATTTTCTCGCTGACATTTCATATGATAAGACCGAACGCTGCTCCGTTTCCATTATGACTATCAAAATCATGTCCCAAAACACTCGCCTGGACGCACCTAATAGATATCGACTAGTTTCACTGGCCTTTTTTATTATGTCGTGGGTGGAAACGTTGGAATCAATTAAAGCGTTCCAGAGAAGCAGGAGCTTAAACTCGAAACTTTGTGGTTCACCCTTCCCCTTCGCATCTTACGATTTCTCAAAACAGATCTATTGGACTTCCGTGCAATTGCCCCCAAACCGGAACAGCAGGGATGGCGCCACTTATGGCCATGGCAGAACTCTGAACATATTTAGACCATGCCCAATGGTTTACCCATTGCCCCTATAACGATGTTACCCTATTTAGCGGCAGGTGTTCACGGACAACGTCACATGTGCAGAGGGGGGGATTACCAAATTACTGTTTATTTACTGACATGCAGCTGAATGGTCCTCCACAGCAGCAATATTCTGCGCAAGATATGCAGTTTCTCAGAAGTAAAATGTCGGACAAGAGCGCAAACTCGTCACACTCAGGATGAGAGGCGCTGAACATTTTGAACGACTGCAGAGAGATTTATATAGTTATCTAAGGAAGCTGCGAATGAATCTATATCAGTTATTGTATATTCATTCTCTGAATTGTGTGTAAACTTTCGCTGCTGGTGAGGCTGACAAATATTGTTGCTATACATTAAAGGAAATAATTTATAGATATGGATTACCGGGATACCTAGATAGTGATAGAGGATCCCATTTGCCGGGAAAATTCTGAGAGCGGTTTGCAATGCACTGAGAGTTAAACAGAAATTACATTGCACGTATCACTGACAATCATCAGGGATGATGGTAAGACACAAAGGGGTGATCAAAATCAAATTGGGAAAATATTGCCATGAAACTGGACTGAAATCGTTAGAATTAATACCTTTAGTACTAATGAGTATGAATAACTTAGTACCTAGTATGTAGATGGGAAGGGTAATATCAGGTGCTCCAGGTAATAAGTACTGCAGTAAAACGTGGAGGAAAAACTCACTGGATTCAGGCTGTGCATTGTAAACAGACGAAGAACGAGGACGATGAAAAATGGAGCACTAATTGGTAACGATGACTATCGTTATTGTGACGATGACTGTCGTTATCGCTATGACTTCTATATTGAGATTATCATATCATATCATATCATATATATACAGCCGGAAACAGGCCTTTTCGGCCCACCAAGTCCGTGCCGCCCAGCGATCCCCGCACATTAACACTATCCTACACCCACTAGGGACAATTTTTACCTTTACCCAGCCAATTAACCTACATACCTGTACGTCTTTGGAGTGTGGGAGGAAACCGAAGATCTCGGAGAAATCCCACGCAGGTCACGGGGAGAACGTACAAACTCCTTACAGTGCAGCACCCGTAGTCAGGATCGAACCTGAGTCTCCGGCGCTGCATTCGCTGTAAAGCAGCAACTCTACCGCTGCGCTACCGTGCCGGTGTACGGTGTACGGTGTCTGGTTAATCATGTCAGTTTCCAAAGTTATACTGAGTTTTTATTACACGTTACCATTGTGCCAAATCATCAATCCACAGTTTGTTTCACTGATTCTTCATATGTTTTCTGGATAGGTTAATTCTGAACCAGCAAGAATCCACCATAATCTTATCCCTTTCAACGTGTCGGAAACGGCCGTCGTACATCCCCCAGAAACATATCACCGTCCGGTCTGTTGTATGTCTACCAAAAGAACCGATGCAAATACAAGCCCAAATACAACCGTTACTGATATTCCACTTTCTGGACCTTTCTGAGCCCTTTAGTGAAGTAAGGCCGGAAGGACAATTTACCGTGTCAGGCAAAATAGCGGGGCCACAAAGTAGGGAGCACTTTGTGCCGTCGATATTTCAATGTCTTTGATGGGCCCTATGACAGTACACGTAATAGCTTCAGTCACATTACGGCTCCAAACCTTTCAACTGGAGACCCTTTTCAGGACATCTGTTTTCCGCTTTCCGTAGAATCCTTCATTGGCTGCAATAGTATCTACTTTGTCTGCGGCCAAAAGGTTGATCCCTGGTTGCCCCATGATAGTTGAGGCTCATATTATTTAGCCCATTTTGATTCCTTTATTCGCCATTCCATGTCCATGTCCCAAATATGCTCAACAGTCAACACGGAAAGATTATTTGCTCATGCATTTCCTTGCAAGGGCATGGGAAATGGTGAGAGAGAGAAAGCACCAATCTAGCCTCTGCGTCAGTAAAGACACCAATGACACTGCCCTAGCCTTGGAAGAAATAACTGCGTAGGCGGTGGACATCGGCCGATTGCTCTGCAGAATAGAATGGTTTTGTATATCCTCCGATCAGAAAATGTGAGAACATAATACCTGTTAGGATCTGAATGATGTAATTATGTCCTAGATGCAAAATAAAACATTACCAACGGAGGTTGCAGGGTGACCTGGTCACGTTGAGTGAGTGTGCAGATGCGTGGCAGGTGCAGTATAATATAGATAAATGTGAGTTTATCCACTTTGGCGGCAAAAACAAGGAGGCAGATTATTATTTCAATGGTGTTACGTTAGGTAAGGGGAGGTGCAGCGAGACCTGGGTGTCCTTGTACACCAATCACTGAAAGTTGGCGTGCAGGTGCAGCAGGCAGTGAAGAAAGTTAACAAGAGGATTTCAGTATAGGAGTAAAGAGGTTCTTCTGCAGTTGTATAGGGCCCTGGTAAGACCACATCTGGAGTATTGTGTACAGTTTTGGTCCCGTAATTTGAGGAAAGACATCCTTGTAATTGAGGCAGTGCAGCGTAGGTTCACGAGGTTGATCCCTGGGATGGCGTATGAGGAAAGATTGAAAAGACTAGGCTTGTACTCACTGGAGTTTATAAGGATGAGAGGGGGTCTTATAGAAACATATAAAATTATAAAAAGACTGGACAAGCTAAATGCATGAAAATGTTCCCAATGTTGGGCGGGTCTAGAGCCAGGGGCCACAGTCTTACAATAAAGGGGACGCCATTTAAAACTGAGGTGAGAAGGAACGTTTTCACCCAGAGAGATGTGAATTTGCGGAATTCTCTGCTACAGAGGGCAGTGGAAGCCAAATCACTGGATAGATTTAAGAGAGAGTCAGATAGAGCTCTGGGAGCTAGTGGAAACAAGGGATTTGGGGAGAAGGCAGGCACGGGTTATTGATTGTGAACGATCAGCCATGATCACAATGAATGGCGGTGCTGGCTCGAAGGGCCGAACGGCCTCCTCCTGCACCTATTTTCTATGTTTCTATGTTTCAACCTGGCTGAGGGACTTCTTCAAGAGGCAGCCAAGATGCAGGAAACAAGATAATAATAGGAGGAGTACGTGGCCTCTGCGGGGATGTACAAAGGGATGGTTGGGATTGATAGGGACGTCTGCGATGCAAGATTAAATTGTTTTCGTTACCATCATCCCAGTGTTGCACGTTTCTTCTGCGATTCTTAAATGTCGCTCTGAGGATGATGGGACGAAGTATCCCTGTTTTCCCAAGGCACGTTCGCCGAGCATCAAGATGGTTTCGGGACATGTATCTTTAGAAGAAATTTCTATTTTCACGACTTCAGTAGATATTGGCAGAGGAAGATCGTTGAATGTTAATGGTATTCGGGAGGCAATTGTAGTCCGGAACAGGATTTCCCGTACAGGTAATTGAGTGATTTGATTTATTATGTATCATGGGGATCATGGGGACATGCAACAGAGAAGCATGTCAGTCGACCCATGCTGAGCGCACCGACCATCAGTGATGGCAACACTGCGAAGAACGCGATGCCCAGTTGCTTCTCCTCATCGGCAGAGCTCGAAGTAATTTAGGTTAAATTAGTAGATTATGCGTAAAGGCAACGTAAGATTGTTGCTTCTGTGAAAGACCAGGTATTTGTACTTATTCACTTAATCCAGTTTGATATCTGCCATAACTAATCCTGATGGTTGCATAACTTCATACTAACAGAGAAGGTTAGTTTATTAACCTGAACGTGCAGCCCTCCACTCACTCTGCAACAACCCGGACACCCCTCCTGAACGTGCAGCCCTCCACTCACTCTGCAACAACCCGGACACCCCTCCTGAACGTGTAGCCCTCCACTCACTCTGCAACAACCCGGACAAACTCTTAAAGGTCAGTTTATTACACTCATTGCCATCATATTCCTACTGTACTACGGAGACAAATGTTCCTTCTCCTTTTCCGCAGTTCTGCGGAACTGGGTCAAGAGCCTCAGACACGAAATATTAGCTACTTCTATTCCACCCTCTTTCTGTTACCATTTCAGATTTCCAATTAATACGTTGATGGTGTTTAGATTTTCTTGCTCTGCGTCTGGAGGCGTGTAGGGTTGCCCTGGTCCTAACGGTTTCCTGAGCCGAACTCAACATTATAAACCTCAAGAGATGCAGAAATTAGGATTTCATTATGAATACACTGCACGTATCCAAAACTCCAATAACACTGGTACAATATTCCAAGCACTACAATAAGACTGTTCTTTACCAATGTAGCACAATTTCAACATATCTGAATCATTATAAATTTCACGTGCTTGTTTAAAACTTCGTATCTCAATTAGCTTAACGGAACGAAGAGTAACAGTTTTCCAACTAAAAAAGAGAATAACGGTTGACAAGAAATTTGTAAGTTTCTTCGACGAGAATGCTTTGTGGGAAAGTAAATAAAATATTATGTATTGCTTCTCGTTTTAAGTTTAATGCAGAATGTATTAACGGCAGTTATGCAGGAGAATAACGACAAAATATGACATTAGAAATAGATCACTGATAATGCTCATAACAGTATCAAGGTTTCCCTGAGATACAAATAGACCTCAGTTGGTGACTGGTGTGTTTGCTGAATTTAACCAGGAAAATAGATTCTGTCCGACTGTTGGATGGCACGGGATCCCGTTTATAAAATAATTTCCGGTTCTAGATTCAAACGCTCCATAAACTTTACTGTTCTTAACCCATGACCACCCTCATTTAACCTATTTTTATTTAAACCAGAAGATTTTTGTTACCTTTCTGATTTTATCTCGGAAGTTGTGCTGTGAATTGTTATGAAATTAGTACAGAACGAGCTATAAGATCTAAAGCTCGTGGTGCTGGAAACGATAACAATGGCGATGGTCCAAAAAAGAAGTCTGACCTTAAGCTAATTGAAATGTCTCATGAATCGTTTTTGGAGCTTATAAATGAAAAATTTGCAGAACTCCGAACATCTCTTAAACAAGATATAGAGATATTCCAAGAAGCCTTGAATAAAACTGACCGAGAAGTTAAGCAACATCAAACATTAATTACTACTCTTCAAGAAGATGCTCAGAAGCGGGACTTGAAAATTGCAGATTTGGAAAAGAAGTTATCATTAGCAATTAAGCATTTGGAAATACTCCAACAGAAAAGCATTGACTCTGAGAATCGTTCTAGAAGACAGAACTTACGTTTGATTAGGATTCCAGAAGGCACTGAACAAGGAGATCCTGTGAAGTTTTTCGCCCAACTTTTAAAAGAAGCGTTACCTTCAGAATTTCCAAATGATCCTCCATTATTGGATCGGGCGCACAGAATTAGAAATTCGTTATCTTTACCCTCGAAACCACGACTTGTAATTGTACGCTTTCACTATGTTCACCTTAAAGAACACCTTATTCGAACCGCCGTCGTCTGGGTTCGGTTAAAGTTCGAGATTTCCAAATGCGTCTTTATGAAGATTTCAGTCCTGAAGTTATGAAAGCTCGCCGAGCGTTTAAAGATTTGATGGCTGAATGCTATGAGAAAAAGCTTAAACCTGCGCTTCTTTATCCTGCAAAACTTAGAATTTCGCCACCAAATGATTCGCGTCGTCTTTTCAATTCTGTATCCGAAGTTCGCAGCTTCCTGGATCTTAACTATTCTTATGGTCTGGTTTCTCAACCTTAAAATATATGGTTTTCACAGCTTTGGTCATACTTGTTTTTGTTTTTTTTGTTATTGTTTTTTTTTTTTTAAGAACTTTATTTAATAATAATAATAATAATACATTTTATTTATATAGCGCTTTTCATATACTCAAAGACGCTTTACAGAGATTTTGAGAACATAGGGAAATTAATAAATAGATAAATAAGTAAATAAATAAATGAACAGAGAAAGGAGACAGTAGGTGCGGTGACCTTCAGTGGTTGAAGGCAGTACTGAACAGGTGAGACTTCAGCGATGTTTTGACTTCACGACTATGTTTAGTCTCATAATAATGATTATAACCTTCATTATCTTAGTTTCTGAGTATTGAAAATGGCAGTTTTTGTTCGTTAAAACCCTTCGTTTTTTTTTTCGTTTTTTTTTTTTTTTTGAACTCTCGGTGGATCATTTATTTTAAAAAAAATTATTATTAGGAGCCGTCCGCTGGTGATATGGGGGTAGATTTAGTATTAATTCTTTTTTTTCTGGCCTTCTACAGGTCCAGAGGGGCTTTTCCGTGGGTGGGGGGTGGGTTTAGGGTCTGTTTTATATGTTTTCTAGTTTCATATACTGTTTTTTTTTTCTTCTTTTCTGGACTGTTGTAAAACTACTAATATGTCCGATGTGTCGCCATTTCCGGTTCCTCCCTGTATTTTTGTTCCTCTTCCGGGTACATGAGTTTATACTTTGGTTAACCTTTTACATACCAAAGGCTTGACCTCAGCAATATGGCTCAGTTTATTAATTTTGTCTCTTGGAATACTAATGGTTTAAACCATCCAATTAAACGGAAAAATATTTTTAAAGTGTTCCAAAGACTGAATGCACAAATTATTTTTTTACAAGAAACTCATGTTAGGAAGGAGGACAATCAACGTTTTTTTAGGTTCTGGAAAGGGCAACAGTACCACTCAAACGCAAAAAGCCAAAATAAAAGGAGTTTCAATTTTCATTAACTCTTCTATTACATTTGTTCACCACGATGTCATTTCGGACCCAAATGGTAGATGTTTATTAATTACTGGATTACTTTCTAACACCAAGGTTGTAATGGTTAATGTTTATGCTCCGAATGTGGATTACCCTGAATTTTTCAAGTCTTTATTTACTACCTTACCCAATCTAAATGAATATAAGCTAATAATGGGTGGTGACTTTAATTGTTGTTTAAATCCGCTGTTAGATAGATCAAAATCTTCTCAGCCATTACCAAACAAGTCGGCCTCTCATATTAATTCCTTTTTGACTGACTCTGGAATGGTTGATATTTGGAGATTTCTTCATCCCAAAGACAAAGAGTTTTCTTTTTTTTCCACATGTTTATCATTCTTATTCGAGAATTGATTACTTTTTTATTGACTCTCGTCTTATTCCATCTGTAACTGGTTGTGACTATGACATTATAGCCATTTCGGACCACTCCCCACTGAAGCTCTCCATCAAGTTAACAGATACAGTCTTTATCACCAAGTATTGGCGATTTGATTCTACCCTACTGCAAGATCAGGACTTTATTAAATTCATGAAGGAACAGATTGACTTTTTCTTCTCAACGAATTCGACTGAGGAAATTTCTTATGGGATACTCTGGGACACGTTCAAAGCATACATACGTGGTCAGATTATTTCCTACTCTGTAGCTTTGAGGAAACGTATCAAGAATGAGACTCTTTTATTGGTTGATAGGATTAAAGAAATCGATAAGAAATACTCGACTGCTCCTACTAGGGAGCTTTATAAGCAGAGAATTGAACTTCAAATGGAACACAATCTGTTACTCACATCTTTGATTGAAAATCAATTAATGAAATCTAGATCTGAATTTTACATACACAGTGATAAATCTGGTAAATTGTTAGCTAATCAGTTGAAGAATGTTTCGGTCAAGCGTCAAATTGTTAAGATTCGTAAACAGAATGGGGAATTGACAGCTAATCATGACGAGATAAACAAATCTTTTCAGGATTTTTATACTTCTTTATATTACTCTGAATTCCCGCAAGATTCTAATAATATGCATGATTTTTTAGGGGAATTGAAATTTCCAAAATTATCATTTGAAGAAAATTTATCACTAGATAAATCGCTTACGAATATAGAAATCCAGAATGTTATTTCTTCAATGAATTCTGGGAAAGCTCCAGGCCCAGATGGGTATACAGTGGAATTTTATAAGTTCTTTTCCTCTATTCTTTCCCCTTGGATTTATAAAGTTTTTGAAGAAGCAATTACCCTGGGCAAATTACCACAATCTTTTTATAGAGCTTCTATTTCCTTAATTTTGAAAAAAGATAAAGATCCCACTGACTGTGCTTCTTATAGACCAATATCTCTGTTAAATGTAGACTCTAAGATTTTTTCCAAGTTATTGGCGATGAGGTTGGAAAAGATATTACCTTAAATTATTTCGGACGACCAAACAGGTTTCATCAAAAACCGGTATTCCTTTTTTAATATTAGAAGGTTGATGAATATTGTCTATACTTCTCCATGTAATACTTCAGAATGTGTCATCTCATTAGATGCGGAGAAAGCTTTCGACAGGGTGGAATGGCCTTATTTATTTACGGTCCTTGAGAAGTTTAATTTTAGTCCAACATTCATATCTTGGATTAAATTGATTTATCAAACTCCAGTTGCCTCGGTTTTTTCTAATAACCAAAGATCACCATTTTTTCGATTGTTTCGTGGTACTAGGCAAGGTTGTCCCCTTAGTCCTTTATTATTTAATATTGCATTGGAGGCTTTGGCAATTGCCATTAGAGAATCCCCCAACATTTCTGGTATTATTCGTGGAATGGAAACACATAAATTGTCATTATATGCAGATGACTGGCTATTATATATTTCTGATCCTGAAAATTCTATTCCTGCAATTATATCTTTATTAGCTCAGTTTAGCACTTTTTCTGGATACAAATTGAATCTTAATAAGAGCGAACTATTTCCTTTAAATAGACTGGTTCCAATTTATAATAACTTACCTTTTAAATTAGTTAATGATTATTTTATATATTTAGGGATTAAGATTACCAAAAAACATAAGGATTTATTTGGGGTTAATTGTTTACCCTTATTGGATCAGATTAAATGGTAGGCCGGATTAATGCTATCAAGATGATTATTTTACCTAAGTTTTTATATATATTTCAAGCAATATCAATTTTTATTCCCAAATCCTTTTTTGATAAAGTTGATTCTAAAATATCTTCATATATATGGCAAAATAAAAATCCTAGATTAGGGAAAAAACATTTACAAAAATCCAAAAAGGAAGGTGGATTGGCATTGCCTAATTTTAGATTCTATTATTGGGCAACTAATATTCGTTACCTGAAATGTTGGCTAAACGACTTGGACTTATCTCCGAGTCCTCATTGGGTAGATTTGGAAACTAAATCGGTACAAGGATTTTCATTGCGCTCTATCTTTGGAACTTCTCTTCCTTTAGCTCCTTCTAAGTTACATAAACAAATTGACAATCCGATAGTTAAACATACCTTACGAATATGGTTTCAATTTCGGAAATTTTTTGGATTGAATTATTTTATTTTAGAGATGCCCATTGTATCGAATTTTTTCTTTCACCCCTCTCTGATGGATCAAGCCTATCTAGTTTGGAGTATTAAAGGTATAGTACGATTTTCAGATTTATTTTTGGATAATTGTTTCATGTCTTTTGAACAACTATCTAACAAATATAATTTGTCCAGTCCTCACTTTTTTAGATATTTACAGATTAGGAATTTTTTAAACACGGTTCTTCCTTCTTTCCCTAACAGAGACTCTAAGGGTATTTTGGAGAATATGTTACAATTAAACCCCCTTCAAAAGGGTGTAATATCAAATCTTTATAATATAATTATGAAAATACACTCTGATCCCTTTTATAAAATTAAGAATGATTGGGAAAGAGAACTTAATCTTACTATCCCTATTGACAATTGGAATAAAATTCTTCGACTTGTTAACTTTTCTTCTATATGCGCTAAACACTCTTTGATACAGTTTAAAGTCGTTCATAGGGCTCATATGTCCAAAGATAAACTGGCTCGTTTTTATTCCCATATAAATCCTATATGTGATAGATGGGCGGCACGGTGGCGCAGCGGTAGAGTTACTGCTTTACAGCGAATGCAGCGCCGGAGACTCAGGTTCGATCCTGACTACGGGTGCTGCACTGTAAGGAGTTTGTACGTTCTCCCCGTGACCTGCGTGGGTTTTCTCCGAGATCTTCGGTTTCCTCCCACACTCCAAAGACGTACAGGTATGTAGGTTAATTGGCTGGGTAAATGTAAAAATTGTCCCTAGTGGGTGTAGGATAGTGTTAATGTACGGGGATCGCTGGGCGGCACGGACTTGGAGGGCCGAAAAGGCCTGTTTCCGGCTGTATATACATGATATGATAAGATATGTCACTCTGAGATAGCTTCTCTTACCCATATGTTTTGGTCATGCTCTTCCTTGGAAAGGTAATGGAAAGACATTTTCAGTACTTTGTCTCCGTTTTTGAATACTGATCTACAGCCCCATCCCATTACTGCAATTTTTGGTTTACCAATGATAGACTCTACTTGTTTACCTCCCCCCATCTGTCGGATGATTGCTTTTCTTACATTAATGGCCAGAAGATCTATTTTGTTGAATTGGAAAGAAATCAATCCTCCTACTTTATTTCATTGGTTTTCTCAAACTATTTCATGTTTAAATTTGGAAAAGATTAGAAGTACTGTTTACGAACCTTCGATCAAATTTGAGCAGACTTGGAGGCCATTTATTCAATATTTTCATATCATGTAATGTGACCTTATTCCAACCTTTTTCGTTTTTCTTGATATTGCTTTATGCATGTAGAGGGGCTTGGAGCGGGCGACACTACTATGTTTTCGTTAACCACCTGGTACAGTCTGTTTTTTTTTTGTTGTTTTTTTGTTGGTTTTTTTTTTTGTTGTTTTTTTTTTGTTTTGTTTTTTCCTCTCTTTTTTTTTCTTCTTTTACTCTCTCTTTTCGTTTTTCTTTTATCCTTATCTTTTTCATATATATACCGACATATCTTCTAGGTATAGATAACAATTTGTTTTACACAACCTGGGGATATTTATGTTATACATTGCCATTGCTTATGCTTATGTATTCCCTTATATTTATCCACTTATGTATTTTTGTATGCCTATTGAAAATACTATAAATAAATAAAAATTTAAAAAAAGAAATAGATCACTGATAATGCTCATAACAGTATCAAGGTTTCCCTGAGATACAAATAGACCTCAGTCGGTGACTTGTGTGTTTGCTGAATTTAACCAGGAAAATAGATTCTGTCCGACTGTTGGATGGCACGGGATCCCGTTTATAAAATAATTTCCGGTTCTAGATTCAAACCCTTGACATTCCTGTTAACGTGCCTGTTAAAACACATTATGGATATATTTGGAATTTGAATATAATTGTTTACGTCACACCCTAAAAGGGAAGTGCAGCGAAATTCGCACAGGGTCGGCGACGCAGTTTATATGGTTTATTAAAATATGGATTGTAATTCAGAAAACGCCTCTTACGCGGGTAGAACAAGGACGACGGAGATAATCTTCTTAAAAAGTAATGATTTGTCCGGACTTCTCATTGATAATTTAAAAACGCTAAAGGACGCAGACATATTGGTACAAAAGTCAAAATTGAAGATGAACATAAGATTAGAATCAGCTATGTATGATCAGGTTGTCAGGCAATATCGATTGGAAAACTCCAGATCAGCAGGAAGTTTTCAGTACAGGATAAATGTACCAACTTAAATATATGCTAATATCTGATAGAATATTGCTTTTGACAGATGTGATCCTCATCCTATTACATTGCTTTCTCTACTGATTGACGAATTTTTGGGTCGGGACCATCCTTCAAACTGTCGAAGGGTTACCAGTCTGAAGAAGGGAACGTCAATTCCCTCCCCAAATGCTGGTTGACCCGAGTACCTATAACCTTCAATGTCGGGAGTCACGACCGCCCCGACGTGGCAACTTCAACAGCCTGACCGCGGGAGAAGACGGCAGGGAAGAGAGAAGACATGCTGGCCTTCCATCACAGTGAGGAGGTGACTGGAGGAGACTCACGGTGATGGATGTTTCTTTTTGTTTGGTGTTGGTTTGTGATTGCGTGTTATTGCATATTTTTATTGCTTATTTTTATTGGTCTTATTGTTGGACTGTGGGTAATTTTTCATTTCACTGCACATTTATGCGCATGTGACAAATAAATTGACTATTGGCTATTGACTATTGACAACCTGCGTTTCCTGATATTGGTCGGATATTATTGATCAGTTAGATATAAAATTATAACTGCAAAAACAGAACATTCTCTGTAGGAACAACTACACTTCAGAAAATGTTTGAATGGATTTAAGAAATGGATAAATCAGAATATCGCAACTCGTCTCATGTTCCGTCTCACCACTTTTAGATATGTCTTAGGACTAACGGAATCAAGGGATATGGGGATTTAGCAGGAACGGGTACTGATTTTGAAAGATCAACCATAATCATATTGAATGGCGATGCTAGCTCGAAGGGCTGTTCTGCACCTATTTTCTATGTTTATGCTGATTTCCCTTGGTCTGCACTCGCGCAATCTGAGTCCTGCTGCAGGATCTCGAGCCGCCAATCTCCAATCTCAATCTCAATCTGCTGTGTCTATGTTTTCTGAAACATTGGTCCTCGCTATTGAACAACAAAATAGACAGTAAACCATAATCCGCCCACTGCGCCGCTACTTTCCAATTTATCCCATTACTGCGTGCGGAGGACTATCGGCAATGACAATTGTTGCCACCAAAATAATACAGAGAACATGAAAATGAAATCTCACTGCGCCGTTGCTGGGAATTGCAGTTCGGCTCCCTTTCAGGAACCAAAATAATCGCGTTGCAAATAAAGGTGGAAAGATAATTTTTGCCAGGATTTCTACTTGATTATCTTTCATTTCCATCATGGAAACGTGATAATCTGTGGTCATTGTTTGGCAACGGTAATCAATGCAGGGCACCAGCGATCATTCGAGATTAAGGCCCTGATGGCCGATAGATGGCATTAGCTGGGGGAGCATGGTAATCTCATAAATGTTTCTTGGGACGCGTGTATCACGGATTTTCTTCATCAGTAATGTCACACGTTATATGGACGAGTAGCTTGACTGTCCAATCACAATAACACTGCAGACAGATTAAAAGATGTCAACGTCATTACCATAATCCTGTATAGTTCACTGACAATTTCACCCAGATGGAAAACTCAGGCGTTACACCTCTCAGCAGACGACTGGTAATAAAGTGAACATTTAAGAATCAATTCTGGTGTGAAAATAGGGTGGAAGTTTGTTTCGTCGAATCCCGCTGAATGTGACCGTTCGTTGCCACGGAAAACAAACTGGAGGGTGACGCCGGCAGCATTTGCTGAGAAACAACATCATAACATTCTTTTTTTCCCGGTATGATAAAAGCCTGTAAACTTACAGACGTGTATTCGCAAGTGGCTTGAAAATTTCTGATCACCACGCTTCTGAAAAATAATCCTTATTTGAGGAAATTTAAGCCCGTGCTACTCTTTATGTCGTCAATATATTGGTAATGTTGGACAAAGAGGAAATAACACCTATGTAAATCATGTGGCTGGAGTGCAGTGTCCCTGACATCCACAAACATAACGTGTCTAAATCCGGTGATCATGGTGTACATTACCTCGAGCCTCAGAGTCACCCTTGATACATTACAATTTGCCTACCGTTCTCGGACAATTGATCGGACGCCATCTCCATGGCGCTACGGTGGTCATCTCTAAAACACCTGGAGAAGAAGGTCTATTATTTATTGCCCATGGATCCACAATCGATATCACAATCCCAACCAACCACATCTTCAAGTTCCTGTAACTTGCAGTTATCACGCCCTCTGCCACTGACTCCCTTACCCATTCACACAATCAGACAGAGCAGGCGACAAATCATCATCCGCGATCATTTTCAAAATCGACGCACAGCAAGGCCGCGTCGTCCGCCTCTTACTCTCTCCCCATACATTTACTGCTGTGTGGCCAGATCTTGCTCCAACTCCATTTACAAGAGTGTAGATAATTACACCATGGTCGGCCGGATCTCACAAGGAGATTGAGAACTTCGTAACATGATGTCAAAACAACAGCCTCTTCCCCCATGAGAGAAAGACGAAAGAGCTAGATATTGGATTTATGGAGAGAGGTGGAGTTCATGAACCAGTCTGCATCAATGGTGCTGAGTTAGAAACTAGGTGGACAGGTAGATGTGTTGAAAGAGAGCACGGGAATGAGAATTAAAATAAATTGGAAAAGTCGTCCTTCGGACCAATATCTCACAAGGTATCACCTAAAAAAACATAATTCAACCCGCTGCAGAAAGACTAAAAGAATGACGATTTGTTAAAGATGGTACAAATTAACGATTGACTTGAGAGCGAGTGCATTGGATCACAGTAATTATAAACAGCTATGTTTTTGTTATGCTTTGTGCAATATTTCTGTCACATATTCAGACTCTTTCACAATCTCGGTAAACTTGATTGTTCATATAATCATAGATATCCCCTCAGATTTTAATTGCACATGATACTTGCAAAACTGAAGAGAATGTGCACATTGAACCTATTGGAGCAGCTAATGAAGAGATTTCAAAATAAACCGCAATAAAGCGTCTACAAAAACTTTTAAACCGATGTTTCATGTATTGACGATTTCAACTGATGAAATATGTGTCTACAGGTTAACATTTTAACAATGACGACGGGCATGAAACAAACAACCTAATTAACGTGATCGTGATTGAATAGTACCAATCACCTTGCATGTTGATTCCTCCCTCGAGGTTTCTGTAAAGTATAAGTAAGAACTAAATTTGACATCGGGAGTTCCGACTCGAAAGGAATCTTCCAACGAAATATGGAAAAGCCGGCACTCCTGAAGACCAAGAGTATTTATTATCCAATCCTTGCAATCATTGGTGTCCCAGGTAGGTGAGCCATGCAATGGTTTTACAGATATACGTTGATATGCTAACAGAAGATATGAAACATCATAGCAAATATATCTGAAAAGATTAGTTTTCTATGAAATTATTAATACAAACAGCGTACTGTAAAAATAATGCTTCTCGCTACCTGATCCGAAGTGTTATGCTTAGCTCACTAATGTACGGGAGCTAACAATCATGTGAAAAAATTATTGAATTTCTTTGACGGTAAATTATTTGTACACGTTATATAAGTAATATAATATTTTATATATTTAATATCAGTTAAGTCAATTGGACACAACAAGCTTTCCTTCCGCTCCTCATACACGGTCTACCTAACACTGTCCTATTGCACGCTTCTCAAAAGGGGTCTGCATATAAATGCAGTGGTTCAAGCTCTTTCTGTTTTCATTCTATTCAGTTGATTTTGCGTAGCTTCATTATACGAAGAACAAGTAAACGTACGGCGGCTTGCTGCCGAGCATTATTGATCGTAGCTGATTTTAACTGTAGACTTCACGGTCGAAATACAAAAAAAAAACGTTTGTCGGATTCTCAGTATTCTAGAGCTCTCCCCAAAGAATGTCAATCATGCAAGATAGTCCCTGCACATGCGATGATCGCAGATACCTCCATCTGCCTGATAACATATCGCGAAATAAAACATGCAAGTAGAGGGGATCTACCGGTGAGTATCCATAAAACCGACGTCTTTTTATTTCCACTGTGAATCCTCAACTAAATTAGTTCATGGATAATTGAGGCTGAGCACCATGGTTTATTTTGAAGCTTTGTAACATTTAATTACAATTTGCACAAATTGAAACTCTCCTGATTTGACTTACCAGTTTGAATAGCCGTGATTTGCCCTTCAGATAATGTGTACATTTAATCTATTGATGAATATATTACTTGTGCCTATTACTGAAATAAACGATGATAATTTGTTATAAATAGCACAGAACACTGGAAAGAAGACATCAGAATACTGTAATGCACAACGGAGAAAGCAAATTCGCCGTTGCATTTCAGGGAGGTTTAACTTTTACATTCAGTAGACATTCAAGAAGAAAGGTAACACCTGTTGCTTTTAGATTTTTCTGTCAGATTTAATCGCTACCATTTTTCTTTTTGTCGCCGAGATGGGATTAAAGTGTTGAGAATTCATCTGCAGACTGTGAAGGGTTGTGTAGCGGAGATTATGGCATGCTCCAGGTTTAGTAGTTTGGGTCGATGTGTTGCATGGTAGTGCTTTCACGAAATTTTACATGTATCCGGAAATCCAGAGGCACGACGCATAATCATTTCCAAGGGCAATCTCACTCTTTACTCATGGTGTTGTTTAATAGTGTAGATATGGTTATTGGACATTATTGAGCTGAGAGGGCATTTAAGTTCGAATTCAATCCATCAGACCTACAGCAACCACAGCTCGAGACATTTCATCGTGTTGCTTCTTTATATGTGTGCATATTTGCATGTTTTCGAGATTACCAAAAGTGAACGCAAACCTCTCCTAGTGCACGTATTGTCAGAAGTCCACCAGAGTTGTTCCGGGGATGGGCGCGCAGGGTAAGGCTGGGCCTTACATTTATGTTTCCGAGTGGATTCGCCTTGCAAGATAGAGGGTGATCCCACGTATTCATGGCTTTGCAAACTGCAAATCTTTAGCGGGATGATGCTAACCTGTCAGTCAGTGCAATGAGTCGGGATGTAAATGCGTGGAAGGCCGATCTGTGAACCTATTGGCAAGTTGTGCCTCTGCGGTTCAGATATGCTGCCCGGTTTTTCTTGGCTCAAGAATCAACTGTCTACCATCTGTGATTGACTGAATTTCAAAGCATCAGGACACCACCGAGGGGACCTTGCGGACTGATGACGACGTTTCTGTCGTTCAGTTCTGTATTGACAGAACACGAGTGTTTACAATTGGAACAAAGAATAGAGAGTATGAGCACAATTTGTATCCGCCACCGATGTAATGCCATACAGCCAGATAACAAAAGGTAGCGTGACAAAATTATTTGAATATGGTCCTAGTCAATGTGGCGACAGTAATTAAAGCAAGTGATTGCCCTTCCATTTCTCAATGTGTTTGAATTATTTGGCACAAGCCTAAGATGTTTAAACGAAATCATTTGTTTTAATGCTGATGTGTTTCATTATTTAGTGTGTTAAATCTATTCCAATATTTTCTTGCTTGCCTTGAGCCTTTGGAGGTATTTCACACAAAAACTGTCGATATCTGTTGAGTATCAAAGGTTGTCCGGCTTTTCCAAAGTCACGACCTCGGTCCGTGCTACATGTGCCGAATTAATGTATGAATTAATTCCGTGGCGGATATCACACGTAAGCCTGCTTGGTCCGCCATATCGGAACTAAAACGTGCGTACGTCGAGTCTAAGGGGAGAGAAATGGACAGCAGGCGACTATGAAAATTTTAAAGATTATCCTCTGCTAGTTTATTACATTTGAGGAAAGGAATGAGAAATACCAGAAGTGTGTATGCTTAGGAGGCAAACAATTTACATACAGCTGCGAGCTCTAAACGTCACATTTACACATAAGATGCGAAAATCACACGTATGTGGTTATCAGTGGGGAGGCGCGTGTGCGACGGTATCCACGAGAAAAATTAATGTAACATGAGTGCCAAACACGTGAAAATTAAAATCTGAAATGAATAAGCATCCTTGGTCGTCGGGTACCCACCTGCAAATGACCTCTGGACTTCAGGACAGGCAGGCTCCTGCCACGTAGACCTGGTTATAACATCTCCACAAGGCTGGTTCACAACACTGCTACTGCTCGGGGCTGTGTGCTCAGTTCATGCTCTATTCCGTATACATCCATGCGTGTTTGACCATGTACGACGTTCACACGGTCTTTATGTTAGCCGATGATACTGACGGGAACTTCGACAAGAATGATGAGACGAAATAGAGGAAGGAAATCCGGAACAAAGTGTCAATAATTCAGGACACCTATCTGGCCGTTAACATTTATGCGACACAGTTGCGTTTGAACCAAAAGAAGCGAAGAGGACAGAACATCGCCCCATCTCATCTCTAGATGTGTTCAACATTTCATGTTCTGTGGCATTAATATCACCAGAACCATAGCTGGTCTCTTCGTGGAGATGCGGTAACAAGAAAACGCATCAGCATATATTCGGCAAGTCCACGAGTATTCTCTGCAAACCAGGCAGATGCGCTGAACACAGTATTTCCACGGATTCGTTCTCAAGCAGGTAGGCAAAGCCACAGTCTTTAAATGCCTGATCATGCAGAGGGTGGTGAAACATTGAAAAATCTGCCACAGAGTTGCCGTTTTCTTCAGTCCAACGGGCATGCTAGATGGCTGCTGCCCAGACCATTGCGTTATCCCTCTTTTTGCCTTCTGTAACGTCTATATTTAATGAAAGATTCTTCTCCACTGCTATCAATCTCCTTAATCACACCACTTTCAGGGAGGTAGCGCCAAATGTCCTTGCTCTTAACTCTCCATTATTCTGTTATCTCGTTATTGTTACTTAGTGTTTACTTTTGCAATTCATCAAGCTGAATTACTATTTTTGTATCATTGTGACGTTTTAAATTCGGTCGGTGGTACATTTTTATTGCTTTTACCCTTACCGTACGCTATTATCTGTGTGAGCTACATGATTTCACTGCATCCAGTTTCTTTGACATCAACGTAATGTGAACCGGTGGTATTTCAAGAATACCTCATAGCCGTTCAAAGCCATTCATATCCGCTTCCGATAAAGCCGTGATATTTTGGTCGCCTGTTGATATTCACTGAACTGACAAACTGCTTCGATAATATGTCGCACATAATATCCACATAATCCTTTGAAAACCGCAGCATATTTATAAAAATAACTTTATATTTTGCAAGGAGCAGTAAACATGAGGGGGTTTCAGTTTGAAATATTTTCACCATTAGAATGTTAGCTCGATGACCAAATCTTTTTATATTAAGTGAGCATCAGATCTGCTCCAACTGTAAACCTGGGTGATATATTTTGGTATTCCAGTCGTAAAGGCAAGAAAAATACGTACACGCATGACAAATTGAGGCAAATTAGTATATATTTCGCGGGTTATTTCTCGTTCGTAATGCAATTTTCTTCTTTTGTTTGCAGCAAATTTGATGGCAATCCTTATCCTGTCGTCTGGAAAGTGCGGCCTAACTAGATGTGTCATCCAGTATTTGAAATCAATGGCGGTAGCCGATCTGCTAGTACTGGTTTTCAGTGCAATTCTGTATGAGATTAAAGAGGCATATTTTCCACATTCATTCCTCAATTACACCCCCATTTGCAGTCTTGTTATTGCACTTAATTATTTTTCGCTCGATTGTTCCGTCTGGCTGACTGTCACTTTTACATTCGATCGATTTGTTGCTATATGTTGCCAATCGTTACGTACAAAATATTGTACCTTGGAGACTGCATTGAAGGTAATAACAGCGGTGTTTATGTTCAGCGTTTTACAAAATATTCCAGTCTACTTTGTATTTGAACCGCGGGAAGTAATTAATGAGGTGCCATGGTCCTGTTATGTAAAATCAAGTTTCTACACATCACCCACGTGGATCGCGTATTTATGGTTTGAAACACTCTTAACTCCATTTGCGCCATTTGCGTTGATCATTCTGCTCAATTCCTTGACCATAAAGCATATTATCATGGCCAACAGAGTCCGGAGCAAACTCAGAGGGAGTAATAGAGAGGCGTGTCAGACTGACCAAGAGACTGAGAACAGAAAGAAATCGATCATTTTACTCGTTGCAATATCTGGAAACTTTATTTTCTTATGGATGGTAAACCTCGTGTGCTTCATCTGTGTACAGTTTACAGATAATCAATTTTTGGCAGCAGATTACGACGACCCTTTCACCATTGCGGAACATAGTGGCTTTATGCTAAGGTATTTGAGTACTTGCACAAACACTTTCATTTATGCTGTTTCTCAGAGACACTTCAGAGAGGAAATGAAACATGTAATTTCACGTCCCTTTCTTGTCATTGCTAACATATTCAAACGTTGGAAATAGGTTTAACACAAAGGGAATTTCATGCAAAAATGTTGATAAGTGATAATTTGAGAGGCACCCATACATTACTGTAACAGGTAATAACTATCGTCGTGGTATCCCTTTCCACAATTTATTGGGATCTACCCCCCCCCCTATTTTGTCCCCATGAAACAATAATAAACCAAAGTGATATTTTTGAAATATAGTGTAGGTCATTGAAGTATTATATTTGTTTCAATTTACTGATCCCATTTATGGCGAGAACTTAGTTTGAAGTTCATTGTCTGTCATCAGAACCAGAAAATCGTTCAAATCAGTATAATATGGTCTGTTATAAATCGGGCGGAATTAAACATAGAAGGATTTTTCTAAAACGATCCGTGGGGCCTGACGGACGCCAAGGTTGACTGAAAATATAAATGATGTTCCTTCCCACTGAGCTATTGTGAGCTTTTAAAAACGATTTCGTCCAGCCTTAAACACAGTTCCTCTTGTTTTTAACTTTCAATTGTGCATGTGCCTCTTACAAATTCATTTTATTGTGTCAGGTCTTCCCGGTTCTCCCATTTCTCGGCACAATACATTTTGCCTTCTTTACCCCATTTGATTTCGCAAAATGCATCACTTCGCATATCTTGGCACGTGCCAAAGATACGTCAAGGTTTCTATCTGTTCGTTATTCAGCGGCAGCCTCAGCTAATTTTCCACGCGGTCCACAACATCCATATTGTTCCTGTCATTCTGAAACTTAGTAATGATATATTCAACATTCGCACCGAATGAGTAATTGATATGAAAAAGAAAACAAAGATCCAACAATCCAACGATGTTCGCATATTTTCTAATGAGATAATAAATCTTTCACCAACACTACGGGGCCGTTATCACCAAAATGGCAAAATTGTTTTTACCTTCCTGTGAATTAAATAGAGCACCGCTCTAAATTGTGGGATCAGTAATATCCATTTAGGCATTGTTTACTGCCTTCATCCATATTATTATCCATATTATCAAATCACATTTGTGAAGAGTTCTCTCGCACAATTACGTGCTGACTATTCCTGATGAAAAATTGTTTCAGATTTAACTTTTCTTGGACCATAAGACTTTCAAACATTCGAATAAAATTAGGTTACTCGACCTGTTGACTGCCAGTCGATCGTGACGTGTCTATTTTTTCCTCTCAACCGCATTCTCCTTGTTTCTCTCGGTTATTTTCGACGTTCTTACTGATCAAAGCCATATGGATCGGTGTATAAAGCACCCTTTGTCCTGACTACATCCATTTGGGGCAAGGACTTTCACATATGCACAGGGACTTCCAAGTGCACTCCATACCGTGATATGATCCATAATAGATTTAAAAAAACTTGTGTTCCCAAGCTACAACATCATTAAAGGTTTACACAGTTGCCGGAAAGGAAAGCGAAAATGACTGTGTAGGAATAAAAGAAAAAAGTAGAAGCAACAACCCTGACAATTTCTCCACCCGAACATTGCCTGTTGCTCGTCCCACAGATATTGTTTCTCCAGCATTTACTGTTTTCAGTTCAGATCGGGACATTTGTTACTTGATATTCAACTGACTATCTGACTGAAGGTGGCAATTGTATAGTTTCTCTAACTGCGACTCTCAAACTAGTATTAATTAAAGAATAAGTTGTGTAAAAGTATCTGATGAATAGATTGCGTGAAAGGATCATAATGATTAAAGGAAAGCGATTAAATTGCCGTCAGTGCCCATTATTGTGGGCTATTTTTTTTCACTGCGAGTTTTAAGCTACTGCGTCTTATGATTGTACTGTTGACCGGAATGTGTCTGGCTGTCGTAATATTAGAAGGAGCAAACATAAAAAATACTTGGTAAAGTGTATTCAAATGACGCATTGTCGTGTATGCTATCAATAGACAATAGACAATAGGTGCAGGAGTAGGCCATTCAGCCCTTCGAGCCAGCACCGCCATTCAATGCGATCATGGCTGATCACTCTCAATCAGTACCCCGTTCCTGCCTTCTCCCCATACCCCCTCACTCCGCTATCCTTAAGAGCTCTATCCAGCTCTCTCTTGAAAGCATCCAACGAACTGACCTCCACTGCCTTCTGAGGCAGAGAATTCCACACCTTCACCACTCTCTGACTGAAAAAGTTCTTCCTCATCTCCGTCTAAATGGCCTACCCCTTATTCGTAAACTGTGGCCCCTTGTTCTGGACTCCCCCAACATTGGGAACATGTTTCCCGCCTCTAATGTGTCCAATCCCCTAATTATCTTATATGTTTCAATAAGATCCCCCCACATCCTTCTAAATTCCAGTGTATACAAACCCAATCGCTCCAGCCTTTCAACATAGACAGTCCCGCCATTCCGGGAATTAACCTAGTGAACCTACGCTGCACGCCCTCCATAGCAAGAATATCCTTCCTCAAATTTGGAGACCAAAACTTCACACAGTACTCCAGGTGCGGTCCAACCAGGGCCCGGTACAACTGTAGAAGGACCTCTTTGCTCCTATACTCAACTCCTCTTGTTATGAAGGCCAACATTCCATTGGCTTTCTTCACTGCCTGATGTACCTGCATGCTTCCTTTCATTGACTGATGCACTAGGGCGCCCAAATCTCGTTGAACTCCCCCTCCTCCTAACTTGACACCATTCAGATAATAATCTGCCTTTCTATTCTTACTTCCAAAGTGAATAACCTCACACTTATCTACATTAAACTGCATCTGCCATGTATCCGCCCACTCACACAACCTGTCCAAGTGACCCTGCAGCCTTATTGCGTCTTCCTCACAATTCACACTACCCCCCAGCTTAGTATCATCTGCAAATTTGCTAATGGTACTTTTAATCCCTTCGTCTAAGTCATTAATGTATATCGCAAATAGCTGGGGTCCCAGCACCGAACCTTGCGGTACCCCACTGGTCACTGCCTGCCATTCCGAAAGGGACCCATTTATCCCCACTCTTTGCTTTCTGTCTGTCAACCAATTTTCTATCCATGTCAGTACCCTACCCCCAATACCAAAGTCGAGGTACACCACATCCACTGACTCTCCCCTGTCAATTTTCCTAGTTACATCCTCAAAAAATTCCACTAGATTTGTCAAGCATGATTTCCCCTTCGTAAATCCATACTGACTCGGAATGCTCCTGTTACTGCAATCCAAATGCTCAGCAATTTCGTCTTTTATAATTGACTCCAACATCTTCCCCACCACTGATGTCAGACTAACTGGTCTATAATTACCCGTTTTCTCTCTCCCTCCTTTCTTAAACAGTGGGATAACATTTACTATCCTCCAATCCACAGGAACTGATCCTGAATCTATAGTACATTGAAAAATGATCTCCAATGCTTCCACTATTTCTAGAGCCACCTCCTTAAGTACCCTGGGATGCAGACCATCAGGCCCTGGGGATTTATCAGCCTTCAGTCCCATCAGTCTACCCAAAACCATTTCCTGCCTAATGTGGATTTCCTTCAGTTCCTCCATCACCCTAGGTTCTCCGGCCCCTAGAACATTTGGGAGATTGTGTGTATCTTCCTCAGTGAAGACAGATCCAAAGTAACGGTTTAACTCGTCTGCCATTTCTTCGTTCCCCATAATAAATTCCCCTGCTTCTGTCTTCAAGGGACCCACATTTGCCTTGACTATTATTTTCCTCTTCACGTACCTAAAAAAACTTTTGCTATCCTCCTTTCTATTATTGGCTAATTTACCCTCGTACCTCATCTTTTCTCCCCGTATTGTCTTTTTAGTTAACTTTTGTTGCTCTTTAAAAGAGTCCCAATCCTCTGTCTTCCCACTCTTCTTTGCTATGTTATACTTCCTCTCCTTAATTTTTATGCTGTCCCTGACTTCCCTTGTCAGCCACAGGTGTCTCTTACTCCCCTTAGATTCTTTCCACCTCTTTGGAATAAATTGATCTTGCAACCTCTGCATTATTCCCAGGAATACCTGCCATTGCTGTTCTACCGTCTTCCCTGCTAGGGCCTCCTTCCAGTCAATTTTGGCCAGCTCCCGCCTCATGCCTCTGTAATCCCCCTTGCTATACTGTAATACCGACACTTCCGATTTTCCCTTCTGCCTTTCCATTTGCAGAGCAAAACTTATCATGTTGTGATCACTGCCTCCTAATGGCTCTTTTACCTCTATCCCCTTCTCCCTGGTAGGCTCCAGTACAAGCTTTCTAAAAATCGATCTCGAAGGCACTCTACAAACTCTCTTTCCTGAGGTCCATTTCCAACCTGATATTCCCAATCTATCTGCATGTTGAAATCTCCCATAACCACCGTAGCATTACATTTTTGACACGCCAATTTTATCTCCTGATTCAACTTGCACCCTATGTCGAGGCTACTGTTTGGGGGCCTATACATAACTCCCATTAGGGTCTTTTTACCCTTACAATTTCTCATTTCTATCCATACTGATTCAACATCTCCTGATTCTATGTCACCCCTTGCAAGGGAATGAATATCATTCCTTACCATCAGAGCAACCCCACCCCCTCTGCCCACCTGTCTTTTTTTTCTATACGTTGTGTACCCCTGAATATTAAGTTCCCAGCCATGGTCCTCTTGTAGCCATGTTTCAGTGAACCCTACAACATCATACTTGCCCATGACTAACTGAGCCTCAAGCTCATCCACTTTATTTTTTATACTATGCGCATTTAAGTACAACACTTTAACTTCTGTATTTACCTCCCCTCTCACATCGGTCACAATTGGCCCTGCCCTTAATTTCTTTTCCCCTCTAGCACTTCTGTTCCCATTCTTCCGAGAGTCTTTTGCAATATCTCCTGTATTCCCTTTAACCTCATCTTCATATTCACAATTTGTTAACCCCTCCCCCCCACTACTTAGTTTAAAGGCACAGGTGTCACACTAGCAAACCTGCCTGCCAGAATGTTTGTCCCCCTGCTGTTAAGATGTAACCCGTCTCTTTTGTACAAGTCACCCCTAGCTCAGAAGAGATCCCAGTAGTCCAGAAATCTAAATCCCTGCTCTCTGCACCAGCCCCTCAGCCATAAATTCATACCCTCTATCTCTCTGTGCCTGGCCTCACCAACACGAGGTACCGGTAGCAGTCCAGAGATAACCACCTTCGACGTCCTACTTCTCAGTGTTTTTCCCAACTCTCTAAACTCCCGCTGTAGCACCTCCTTCCTCTTCCGCCCGACGTCATTCGTGCCCACGTGCACAACGACTTCAGGTTGATCGCCTTCCCTCACTAGGATTTTCTGAAGCCGGTCCTATGTTTCTTGTCCGTGAACACTTGATTCATTTAGAGGATGCGTTCGCTCTAATGTACAATGATCTATTGCTTGACATTGCAACAACTGGCAAGATCCGTTCCATGTGATTATGACGGCAGTTATTTAATCTCACAAAAGTTTATAAATATCGACATCAATAAAGCTTTATCGAAAGGTTGGCTGATCAGACTAGAAAAATAATCTATGTGGCAGTCGTGCATACAATTCGCTTCATGTATTATCGTCAAGAATATAACTATTTCGCTGGGGTGATGCAAGAAGATATCAGGTTATATTGAATAGACGGCATCTGAATATTATAATAGAAATGCCATATGCGTTCTTTGCAGACCATAATTGTTATCTCGTATAAAGGTATTAAAAATCGAAATTATTGTTCAAAATTGAAGATATTTCCAAGAGAAATATCATTGCAATAATGTTAGCATCCGTTCTGAAATCTTTAACATAATATTTGCAGCAAGGAAAAAGGAAACGTTGTGTTCATGATGGATGACCTCTTTCTTTCGTAAACGTAGTTTTCCCACTGCTGTCATGCGTGGATCCCCACCCACATCTCCTCTGCGTCTTGCAATACAGCTCTCTCTTCCCTTGCCTCCGCACGGAACTAATAAAGAGTTCCCCCGGTCCTTCGCCTTCACATCACCAGCCTCCCAATTCAACACATTATTCTCCATTCCCCGCCCCCCAACACACACACCTTCCCATCCCAAATGTCTCTTGCCATTCGTAAAGACCGCTCTCTCTGCAACTCCTTGGTTTATTCATCACGGCGCACCCAAACCACCCTCTCTACAGATACCTTCCCCTGCAACACAGGAGATGTAGCACCTGTCAGTATACCTCAGGCCTTACATCCGTCCAAGGATACCAGTAGTCCTATGTGAGAGAGATGTTCACGTGCACCTCCACTGACGTCACCTGCTGCTTTTTGTGCTCCCGCTATGGACTCCCATACTTCGGCGAGACTAAAGGTTGTTGAAGCGAACATTTCACCGAATACTTGCTCTCGGTCAGTGAGATCGTCCACCATATTCCAGTGACTAAACAATATAACTCGTTTTTTTTCCATTGCCACACGCATTCGTGTACCTGGCCTCCTCCATTGTCAGGCCATACGTAAGCTGATGGAACACCATCTCATAATCCGCTTGTGTATTGTACAGATTAACGGTGTTAACACGGAACCGTTTAATAATTAGTAACTAACCGGAACAACGACTCCCCCTTTCTACCTCCACCCTCCAACCCCTCTTCAATGTGCCCCAACTGCATTCGAAGGAATGTCTCCCCTCGCTCCACGTGAAACCATCTGCCAATCACCCCCCTTTACCTATCCAACTGCCATGCCAGACTTTGTCCCACCCTCACCTCTCTATCAGCTTTCTACCCAGGCACAAGCACGATCTGTGTGAACAATTCCCTAACCTGAAGAGTTAACGAACCACGTTCTCCATAAATACTGTACGACGCCGTAAATTACAACAGCAATTTGGATCTACAACATCTACAGTTTCTTACATCTTCATATGTGTGAATATATTGGACTAGTAGTTAACTCGTGCTAAACTGAATCCCGATATAGCACCACCTTCCCTGATAATTTTGACCGTACACGCCAATTCATCTTCCGTTTTATGCATCGCCCATCTCTATCTCGGGTAATAGGATTGCTGCACACCAATTTCCACCTTGAACGTACTTCTCAACTTTTTATCTATTCTCCCAATTCATCACGCTCTGTCACATTTGATCTGATGATGGTCCTTCGCATAATATTGTTCACGGTATGACGTTGCCCACCGCTTCCACATCAACCATCTGTCACCCTGGCACACTTAGACCAAGTTGTCCCACTTGGTCCATCCAGGTGCTACAAACAAGAGACAACTAAGCTACAAACTCGAAAGTCGTTGTGATGTAAGAAGAAGTCGGAGCATCCAGGGGAAACCCACGCAGTGACATGAAGACTGAGCAAATTCCAGACAGACATCATCGAGATGAATGTCAAACTTGGGTCAAGAGCGCGATAAGCCAGCAGTTCTCTTCCGCCCATTACTCATCTCACCCACTGTAGCTCTGCCGCTCCACCCCCCCGTCCCCCTCCCCCCGTCCCCCTTGGCGTGAATGTCCAAACGTAATCGTACGCACTTAACAGTTCACGTTAAATAATTATGTCAGCATCAATGCGATACCGCCACAGAGCTAGTTTCGCCACCCTGTCATTTCAGCATTCGGAACGAACCATTCACACTACAAATCACCGATTCACTCTTTCATCACCAATCAGTTTGCTTCCAAGGAAAAGTTGGTATAAAATCGTATGATCCGCCACGGCTGTTCTTTTACCTCTCCTCTTTCCAACAGTTAAGTACTAACAAACCCCTTGCCTGCAAAACCATGACTAACTTGTACTTTTTTTGTAAATTCGGGTTAACAACTTCGGTGCCAACGGTGTTGTCTGATCTGCACTGGAAATATCAAAGATAGATTCAGTAGTCCCTTTTCAGAACTCATGGGGAAGATGAAACTCGGATTCCATTGACTTTCATTTCTCTACCCTGAACCCAGTCAGTGCTCTGTTCATTTGGCCGCAGGCATTGTTCCTGATGTCATTTTTGCAACAAAAAATACACGCTTTATTCCTGGCAAAATATAACGCTTTCATTGACATCAACGAAATATTCCACAGTCATATTGGAACAAACCAGGCGAGGTAATTAGCATCTCCCATTTCACTCTCAATATGCTTACCCGCACGACATGTTTTGCCTGGCTTTCCAAAGATGTCAGGAGCTCCCTTTCAATTTGAACGTTCTGCGGGCATATTCTTGTGACTCTTGCAATACGTCATTAATTGCCATTGCTCGTAACATTTTCCATATTCCTCTCCATCTGGCTCTATCTCCAATCAGATGAGCCATGACTCACAAGCCTGGAGCGCCATTATCATCTCATATCACCTCTTTGGTGGCCCTCGGACTATTCTTGATCGAACTTTGCTGGCTTTACCTTGCACCAAACGTTATTGCCCTATCACGCATCAATATATGGTAAATGGATCGATTGTAATCATGTATTGTTTTTCAGCTGACAGGTTAGCACGCAACAAAACATTTTCACTGTACCTCGGTACACGTGACAATAAACTAAAACGAAAGGTCCGTCTGTGAGTCTTTCCTGCTCCTCATTTTATCATAATCTTTCCACGCTGAATAGATTCGCGTTTCGGGCTACTATGGAGCATCAAATATGCATGTGTTCCAATGAGCTTTCTATGATGCATTGTCCTCGGATATTGCATGACATGAGAGTATTCTCAGCAGTTTCCGTTTTCACTCAAGAACCGATGTTCCCACTGATAAATGGAAGAACCCTCCCCCTTCCCAATCTCGCTCTCCCACTCACACACATACACACACTCGCGCACACATGTTAAGTTGGTGTGAAAAATACTTTCTGTTAAAATAACCACACATTTAGTGAAATATTTATTTCAAGTAAAACAAATCGCGATATAGTGCCTGTGATTTGGATATGCTTTTTCAGGATAAGAATATGTATGGCATTAATGTAAACAGGAACAACGCCAATATATTAAGCATTGTAAATTTTGGTCTGTGCATCGCTAATTAAAATTCCTGTTGAATGTGCATATGTCCCCTGAGTTTATGAAGCTGTGTCGTTTACTTCAATAATTTCGAAATAAAGACAAAAGGCCGTTTAATAATTTTCTTCATTTCATCTCTGAAGTTTCGTTGGGACGCAGCGTAAATGAAGGTGTTTGTACAAGTGCTTAAAACTCTTAACTGGAATCCAGTTTCTTCTGCAACGGCGAATGGGTCTCTGTAATCAGATTTCATTAGTCGATTATCGGTAAAATGTAGAGCAACAAAGCAAGCAAGATTTACCGTCCACAACAGAAGGAAGCTGCCGGATATCGCGAGTAGTAAAATGATCGATTTCCTTCGGTTCTCAATTTCTTGATCCATCCGGCATTTCTCACTTTCATTTCCCCGTAGTTTGCTTCTGATTCTGTTAGCCCGTATAATATGACTTACAGTTAAGGCGTTGAACAAGAAAATCAAAACAAATGGTAGAAATGGTGTTAAGATTGTCTCTAACCACAAGAATGCAGCCCAGATAGGTAAAGTATAGAAGCTTGATTTTACAGTGCAGAACCAGGGCACATTGTCAATTACTTCACGTGGTTCAAGTAAGAAGAAGACTGGCATATTTTCAACAATGCATAATAAACAAACAATCGTTATAACCGTTGTTGAATTTTTTTTAGTGCAATACTTCGTTTTTAACGGCTGACAACAAATAGCAACAAATCGATCAAAGGTAAAGGCCACAGTCAACCATACGGAACAATCAATAGCAATATAAATTAAGGTCACATTGAGACGACAGATCGGAGTGTAATGTAGGACTGAACGTGGAAAAAACGCATCATTAATCTCAAAAAGAATTGGACCAAATATCAGATGCATAAGGTTCGCTGCCGCCATCCATACTAGATATCGGGTGATGCATATGGAGAGACCACACTTTCCAGTGGACAGGATGGAGATTGTCAATATATTACCTGCAAAGAATAAAGGGAATTGCATTAAAACGTACCTTGTGTCGCGACCAATCGAATTTATATTGTCTTTCTTCCACATATTGCATTCTTTCCATTGCTCATTTATCCTCATTCTCCTTAAATCTATGGAATGAATAATGACCAGGAGACGATTTTCTAACTCAAGCCTATTTGCCCGAATTTATGCATGAAATGGGGCTATTGCGGAAAGCATCGCAATTTGGGATTGTTTTTTTCTTTGATATTTCCTCTGGAACAATCATTGCGTTTTCCATCTGCAGAAAATTAACTGTGCTGGCGTGAATCGACTGTGAGAATGATGAGAATGATAAGTAAAGTAGCCGATGTCCATTAAGTATTTCTATCACAGGTCATGTTGTGTTGTATTGCAGATTAATTTCTAACTTTAAAGCTGCGTGTTTTAGAAAATCTTATACAATCGATAATATTTATTAGCATTTTATTTGTAAATCAATCATCATGTTTAAAATATCCTCGGTATGTTCTCACATTACTATAATACAGTAACATCTACCAGGCGTTTTTTCTAAACAAACCGAACAAGTGCTGCACAACAAATTGTTATGTCGGCCTTTGAAATATTCTGCAAGTATAATCGAGAAATGAGTGTGAGAAATGTGTTGTGTTAACGTAAGGTAATATAAAGTATCACAATCTTGGGGACCGCCGTCCCAGAAACTATTAATTAACGGATGCCGCTTTTGGGGGGAAAAACACATTTCCACACGGAGAAATGTATTTGAATATCAGATCACACATTTTAACAGATCGTGATAAAATCAAAATTGACATTTTGACATGATTGTTCGTTTGCTGCATTTTTCTATTCGGCATTCTATTTCCGAATAAATCAATAACCTTTTGGATTTCTGGCAGCAATAGTGCAAGAGATGTGTCAAACAGTAATATCATATTATATTTTATATCTATGTTTCGTCAAACTGAAAATACAAGTCAGTGTCAAACGGGTAGCTTCCACGTTCAGGCCAATTAAGTATATTCGTTCGCAATTGAAACAAAATGCTTGACGGATTTTGCCCTACCTCCACAACAGGTCCACGCCAATGCCCTCGCCCTGGCCGTGAACTTATGCGTGGAACACATGGATAAGAAGTACACCTACGGCCAGACACATATTGAACGACTAGAGCTATGCTTTCAATACAATTACCCCAACAAACCTATCTCCAAACTCCTGGAACCTGGAGTCATCACTCCACATTACAACTGGATCCTCGAATTCCTAACCCACAGATTACAATTAGAGAGAATAAGTGACAAATCGACCTTCATGGTATTTCTCAATATTGCTCATGACTGTGGAGCATAATACTAATCCATATCACTCTACATATTTTCATATGATACTACACTAGTGGGTCCGATATGGAATAGTGACCAGGCGGAATACAGAATGTAGTTTCAGAATCTTGTAATTTGATGCCAAGACAGCAACATCTTCCTCAATGTTAGGAAGACAAAGTCGATGGTGATTGACTTTAGGAAGAAGGGCGGTACACACACCCCAGTCCACGTTGATGATACCCACATACAGGTGGTCGAAAGCTTCCAGTTCCAAGGTATAAATACCACCGGTGATTTACTCTCCTGCATCGAAGCAATGGCTTGGAAAGCACATTAATGGCACTACCTCCTCAGAATGAGCAATTTCAGTTTGGCTCCAACAACCCTCAACAACGACTACACATGCGCCGTGGAAAGCAACTTATCGGGATGCACACAGCTTGGTTTCGGAACAGCTCAATTCACACCGCAAGAAATTGCAGAGGGTTGCGGACGTAGCCCAGACCATCTCAACAACCAACCAGCCTTCCATCGACTCCATGTGCACTTCACACATCCTCAGCAAGGAAGCCAACAGAATGAATAACCAATCTCTTCCGAGCACTCTCTCTTTCTTTCTCTGCAATCTAGCAGAAGATAGAGAAGTTTGAAAACGCATACGATCCACATCGCGGTACAAGTGACAGCAATAAACTAAACGGAACTTAACTAAGCTAAAGGGATGCATCTCGTTTCTAATTATTTTTCCGGCAACGAACAAAGTGATGTCCACCAATAATTAGAAGGAGTAATTTTCTGGTCGTGGAAAAAAATCATTTCTCTCTGCTGTTTGGACAGGAATGCAACAAACAGTTCGAATCCTCATTTTTCCAGCACTCTGCACGAAGTCAAATCAGCAAATGTGGCTGGATTGCTCAACCAAACGCAAAGCGAACGCGATGCAACATTCGAATCAATTGGACTGCTCCTGAGAAATAGTCAGATTCGGTCATTGATTGCTTGGTTGTATCTGTACCGTATTTATATATCCAAATTCACACACGACTGATATGTGGCAGATCCGTTCAATGCAAGTTATATATGTCGGCATGCCAAGCAGGTTAAGGCGTACACAGAAGAAGGTGACGGAAGTGGCTTACCAGGTACTCCAATTATTACAAGAATAGGATAGTAAATGCGATCTACCAGTAATTTTATGGGCAGTCCCATAATCGGTGAGATGCGATGTTTCCAGTTAGTTGCAAAGGCTTGCGAATCGCTTACTTTCATGTCTAGTGTCTCATTTATATCTCAGGTAAACCTCGAGGGTATAATGTGCCATGCTAATTATTGGCAATGTTTATGACATTTGTGATACAGTGTGTCATTGATATTTTAGTACGCATGCTCAATAACAACAATGTGAGTTTAAGAGGCTTTATAATATTATTTATGGGAGAATTGCACTCATTTCGATGTACGTGTGGTTACTTGCCGGGAATGGAGAGAAAAGAGTTCCAATGCGGGCAGATGTGATTTGTAAAAACATTGAGAGCCTCTTCTGGGTTGTTTCATGGTCTACGCTCAAAAGGCATTGAGGACATTGGACTTTCTCTCTGAAACTTCAACGCTAGAATGCTGTTAAACTATATTTTGTTGTCTACTGTTTCTCTACTTGCATTTCTATGCTCCTTTGTTGTACGTTAATACTGCTTAATTGTGTCATGTAAGGGTTTTTTTAGTGGGTGGCACACAAATAATGGTTGACACTGTCAAACATGACATTAACAAACCAAAGCAATTGATTTTTTTTTCCACAGCGGAGAAAATACAGTACAATTGCATAAAGTGTTCCACATGACTTGTGTGGAATAGCGAAACAAAGTCCGTGCAAAATGATTTATAACTATTACGCTTCTGATCATGTGCATCAAATGGGAGTTCCCCATATTATATCAAAATAAACAAAATATATATTGTTGGACAAGATGCGGAAACGCTGGCATTCTGTCAATATTTTCATATTTTTTCATATTTCAGATACAGCGCGGAAACAGGCCTTTTCGGCCCACCAAGTCCGCACCGCTCAGTGATCCCCGCACACTAACACTATCCTACACACACCAGGGACAATTTTTACATTTTACCCAGTCAATTAACCTACAAACCTGTACGTCTTTGGAGTTGGGATGAAATAATAGGTCGGACAACGGGTTGGATCAGCGACGAAGCTTGCTTGACTTTTAATACAAAAAAAACAGAAACACCTTGATAAAACCAATTTTCTATCCTTCAGTCTCAAATAGAAGTGATGGCTAGCCGAAATGACGCGGATATAGGCACCAGCTCGCTCCCTCCCTCGTATTACTTCCTAACGTTTAATAATTCAAGAATTTTTTGATGAACTGAGAGGAAATGAAAATTAAAGCCCCTGTGAGATTTTTTTGCAGAAGGAAAGTGGCTCACCCTAATTCAGCGAAGACTCCTACACAACCTGGAGTGTCTCCATTTGTTGCAGGGATAGGGCCGAATATTCGGGCAAGGAGAAAGGCCACGGTGCCCGTTTTTATTGCCAATGCTACGTCGTGCATTGTTGTGACGGTCCTCGCTCAATTCCCCATTACCCGGACTACAGAATTTTGTGTGCCGAGGGATTTCACTTCCATCATCTTGTCCGCAGTTTACAAACTAGCACAAACCACCGCCAACGTGGCACTGGCCGTTTTACACTCGCTGTTCAATTCCTTTCAGACTACAAATACAGAAGTTCTGTTCAATATCACCCCTGACTACTCAAACTAACTTGTGGAAAGTATACCCTAAATCCCGTTAGAATAGGCACGCTCCACGTAGGAAGTTAAAACTCTTGATCACTGCTACACCACACCATTCGCATTCGACAAGGTTCCGCAGCATTCGAGAAGGGTCTCTAGAATTCAGCAAAGTTCCGCAAGGTAGGCTGCTCTGGGAGGTTAGATGCATCCAAGGGATCATAGCCATGGGCTCCAAGAAACAAAATAGCTGAATGGATAGAAAATTGACTTCATGGGAGGAAGCAGAGCGTGATGGTGGAAGGTTGTTTTTTGGACTGGAGGCCTATGACCAATGATGTGCCTGAGGGTTCGGAGCTGGGCCCATTGCTGTTTGACATTGATATCATTCGCTTGGATGAGAACGCACTGGCATGATTAGCAAATCTGCAGATGACACAAAATTGGATGGTTTTGTCGATAGTGATGATGATTATCAAAGGTTTCAGCAGTATCTTGATCAGTTGGCCAAGTGAGCTGAGGAATGATTGATGGAATTCAATACAGAGAAATGTGAGGTTGCATTTTGAAACGTGCTGGCTTTCCAGAGCCAGCAAATCCTTCCTCAGGTATGATGCCCAAAATTGCTCACAATACTTCAAATGTGGCCTGACCAGCGCCTTATAGATCCTTGGCACTACATCCCTGTTCTTCTTTTCTAGCCCTCTTTAAATAAATACTAGCATTGCGTTTGCCATTTAGCAGCGATTCGACTTGCAGAATAACCCTTTGGGAATTCTGCAGAAGTACTCCCAAGTCCCTTTGCACCTCCGATGTCTGGATCCTCTCCCCATTTAGAAAATAGTCTACGCCTTTATTCCTACTTCCAAAAGGCTTGACTCCACACTTTGGAACACAATATTCCATCTGCCACATCTCTGCCCACTCTCCCAACTTGTCCAAGTCCTTCTTCAGAGTCCCTGCTTTCTCGACAAAACCTGCCCCTCCGCCTATTTTCGTAGCATCCGCAAACCTGACCCTAAAGACTTCAATGTCCTCATCCAAATCATTAATATATAATGTAAAGAGTAGAGGCCCCAGCAACGACGCCCTGCGGAACTCCGTCAGTTAATGGCAACCGACCAGAAAAAGCCCCCTTTATTGCCACCATTTGCCTTCTGCCATCCAGCCAACCTACAATCCATGCTCGTATCTGCCCTTTGATACCATGGGATCTCATGTTCCTTAGTAGCCTCATGTGTGGCACCTTATTAAAGGCTTTCTGAAAATCTAGGTAAGCAACATCCACTGACGCTCCTTTCTCTATCCGACTATTTACTTCTCCAACAGATTCCAACAGATTCCTCAGGCAAGACCTCCCCTTCACAAAACTGTGATTATTTCGCCCTATTTGATCATGAAATTCGAAGAACTCGAAATTCTAAGAATGCTAAGAATTCAAAGAAAAATGGCGGCACTGTGGAGCAGCGGTAGAGTCGTTGCAGCGCCAGAGACCCGGGTTCGATCCTGACCAGGGGTGCTGCCTTTACGGAGTTTCCACGCTCTCTCCGTGACCTCGTGGGTTGTCTACGAGATATTCGGTTTCCTCCCACACTCCAAAGACGTACAGGTTAGTAGGTTAATTGGCTTGGGTTTGTGTATTTGGTATAAGTGTAAATTGTCCTATTTGTGTGTTTAAGATAGTGTTAGTGTACGGGGATCGCTGGTCGGTGCGGGCTCGGTGGGCCGCACGGCCTGTTTCCGCGCTGTATCTCTAAACTAAACTAAACTAAACTCCGTAACCTCTTCGTTTATAATGGACTCTAAAATCTTACCAAACACTGAAGTCTGAGTAACCGGCCTGTAGTTCCCATTCTTCCGTTTTGCTCCCTTCTGGTACAGCGTGGTAACATAGGCAATTTTCCAATCGTCTCTAGAACCGCTCTTTACTCGAGCGATTCTTGAAATATCACTATTAACGGCTCCACAATCTCTAAAGCGGTTTTTACATTACCCTAGGGTGCAGTCATTCCGGTCCAGGTGACTTATCCACCTTCAACCCTTTCAGCTTCCCAAGCACCTTCTCCATAGCAATAGCATGCCAAGGACGCTAATTTGGGTCTACCTTAAGGAAAACACCATGGATGATTATTGTCTGCTTATGTCCAGATCCGCTGATATTAACATCGGTGTACACACACTGAACAAGAAGACGAACATCTCCGAACGGATGCCTAAATAAGATGCCCTATTCAACCTATCGGATGCTAGGGGACTAAAGTTCCACCTTGCGCATTTGTCCACCCCTCCCCTCATGTTTGCCCTTACAACGCGACAGAAGTCAATTGTGCTTTTACAAGGGAAAACTCCGAGAAAAAAATTACAAACGTTTGCATAAAATACAAAGAACATATACAGGTATCTGTTACAATCGCCGATAGTTAATCCGACTAGTACATTTGAGGGAGATAATTAAAACAAGTGGCAGTGCAAAAAAAGCTTTTGGAACTCCAATGGGACTTCTATGTAAATTGTGCTTTCTTCTTGCATCACGAAAGTTTGCCAATGGGTGTGTAATTGGATATTTGTAATTCCAGGATATGAATAAATTATGGGTGGGAATGGAATGTGTAAACGGAAGAGGAATTGCAGCGACTAGATTTATTTCTCATTCAGTTTCCATCGAACAGGGAGTCAATAATGATCTTCAGTAATCGTGCTCCTTAGTTTATCCTTCTTGAATCTGGACTAAGGTCCCACATAGGAGATTAGTGGGCAAAATTAGAGCACATGGTATTGGGGGTAGGGTACTGACATGGATAGAAAATTGGTTGGCAAACAGGAAACAAAGAGTAGGGATTAACGGGTCCCTTTCAGAATGGCAGGCAGTGACTTGTGGGGTGCTGGAACTGCAGCTATTTACAATATACATTGATGACTTAGATGAAGGGATTAAAAGTAACATTAGCAAATTTGCGGATGAAACAAAGCTGGGAGGCAGTGTGAACTGTGAGGAGGATGCTATGAGGATGCAGGATGATTTGGACAGGTTGTGTGAGTGGGCAGATGCATGGGAGATGCAGTTTCATGTGGATAAATGTGAGGTTATCTACTGCGAAGTTTGCAAGGTGGACACATACGGATTAAAATGTTGGGCGGATCCTCACGCCTACCCGGCCGCCCACAGGTCGGGGTCGCGAACCTCGCTTGATTCGACCGTCTCTTCAGACCCAGGTCGTCGAAACTGCCGGGTCAAATAGCTTCCCTCACTTGATACTTCTTGATGCGATTTCTCCCCCAGTTGCATTAAAATCCGTGGTCTTCATAGCGACACCGCTGAATCGTGCGGGATTTTCTCATATACTAACAACACCACGTCCTTTACTCCCACAGCTGCACGCCCCTTCATACAGCTCCGGGCCCAATACATACATCACCTCCACGAGCACCTCCCCTAAATGCCCTCCTCGGTGCTTAAATCTGATCCCGAAACCAACCCTATCGGGTTTCCGCCAACCCTTCTGACATCCTCATCTCCAATGACGAACGGCCTGTCCGCAGCACAAAGCATTAACATTGTACCACCAAAGCCATATCTCAACGTGTTCTGATGTTGCGTTGAACTTCTATCGCCTCAAACAGCCTATTTTTCCTTTAACCCCTCTCTCCGCCAGGAGGGATAGGTAGTCTAATGACGTCTACCATTGGGTCTCAAGGTTAAGTTGGCTATAATTTCTCCGACCCTGCTTCTTTCAAGGGCGCCATCTGAGATACCTTCTTTATTCAGTACACCTGTTTTCCCTCTGCTGCCACGCATGGACTCCTCACACGTCAACTCTCTACTGCAGTTCTATTCTCGCTCCCCATCCCGTGACGGAATAAAGTTAGCGTTTTTCTATTCCTTACCCTTTACCTCACCAGCTTCCGCACCAAAGATTTTATTGTTGGACATTACCGCAACTCTCAAAGTGATCCCCCCCTCCCCCCACCTTCCCGCCCCACCACTTTCGGCTTTCCGCACAGACAATGGCCTCCACAAATCCTTGGTTCCGTCATCCCTTCACAAACAGACTGCCCCGCCCTCTATACATTCCCGGGTAGTCGCTGAAGATGTAACGCCTATTCCTGCACCGCTCACTGGCCTTCGTGCAGGCAGCCTTCGCTGCTCCCTCTGTCACGTCCCATGTAACCGTGCAAGCAAAGGTAGACTAGGTGACTCTTTGTCCGATTACCCGCGCACTGCCTGCCACGGCCGGCTGGACATCTCGCGTGCTCCCCTATTTAACTTTACCTCCCCTATCCTTGCCAGAGCGAAGCGGCACGCGAACAGGAGGAACAGCACCACATATTTCTCTTGGGTAGCTTACAACCCAAAGGTTTGAACAGTGAGGTCTAAAATTTGACGTTAAACCCCCTTTCTCTTGTCACCTTCTCCCCCCGTTACGCAACGATTTTAATAGACAATAGACAATAGACAATAGGTGCAGGAGTAGGCCATTCAGCCCTTCGAGCCAGCACCGCCATTCAATGCGATCATGGCTGATCACTCTCAATCAGTACCCCGTTCCTGCCTTCTCCCCATACCCCCTCACTCCGCTATCCTTAAGAGCTCTATCCAGCTCTCTCTTGAAAGCATCCAACGAACTGGCTTCCACTGCCTTCTGAGGCAGAGAATTCCACACCTTCACCCCTCTCTGACTGAAAAAGTTCTTCCTCATCTCCGTTCTAACTGACCAACCCCTTATTCTTAAACTGTGGTCCCTTGTTCTGGACTCCCTCAACATTGGGAACATGTTTCCTGCCTCTAATGTGTCCAATCCCCTAATTATCTTATATGTTTCAATAAGATCCCCCCTCATCCTTCTAAATTCCAGTGAATACAAGCCTAATTGCTCCAGCCTTTCAACATACGACAGTCCCGCCATTCCGGGAATTAATCTAGTGAACCTACGCTGCACGCCCTCAATAGCAAGAATATCCTTCCTCAAATTTGGAGGCCAAAACTGCACACAGTACTCCAGGTGCGGTATCACCAGGGCCCGGTACAACTGTAGAAGGACCTCTTTGCTCCTATACTCATCTCCTCTTGTTATGAAGGCCAACATTCCATTGGCTTTCTTCACTGCCTGCTGTACCTGCATGCTTCCTTTCAGTGACTGATGCACTAGGACACCCAGATCTCGTTGAACATCCCCTCCTCCTAACTTGACACCATTCAGATAATAATCTGCCTTTCTATTCTAACTTCCAAAGTGAATAACCTCACACTTATCTACATTAAACTGCATCTGCCATGTATCCGCCCACTCACACAACCTGTCCAAGTCACCCTGCAGCCATGTTGCATCTTCCTCACAATTCACACTACCCCCCAGCTTAGTATCATCTGCAAATTTGCTAATGGTACTTTTAATCCCTTCATCTAAGTCATTGATGTATATCGTAAATAGCTGGGGTTCCAGCACCGAACCTTGCGGTACCCCACTGGTCACTGCCTGCCATTCCGAAAGGGACCCATTTATCCCCACTCTTTGCTTTCTGTCTGTCAACCAATTTTCTATCCATGTCAGTACCCTACCCCCAATACCATGTGCTCTAATTTTGCCCACTAATCTCCTATGTGGGACCTTGTCGAAGGCTTTCTGAAAGTCGAGGTACACCACATCCACTGACTCTCCCCTGTCAATTTTCCTAGTTAAATCCTCAAAAAATTCCAGTAGATTTGTCAAGCATGATTTCCCCTTCGTACATCCATGCTGACTCGGAATGACCCTGTTACTGCTATCCAAATGCTCAGCAATTTCGTCTTTTATAATTGACTCCAACACCTTCCCCACCACTGATGTCAGACTAACTGGTCTATAATTACCCGTTTTCTCTCTCCCTCCTTTCTTAAAAAGTGGGATAACATTTGCTATCCTCCAATCCACAGGAACTGATCCTGAATTTATAGAACATTGAAAAATGATCTCCAATGCTTCCACTATTTCTAGAGCCACCTCCTTAAGTACCCTGGGATGCAGACCATCAGGCCCTGGGGATTTATCAGCCTTCAGTCCCATCAGTCTACCCAAAACCATTTCCTGGCTAATGTGGATTTCCCCGTTGGTGTACCCTCCCAGTCACCGTCCTGTTACATTCCCTTTCGTACACGCATGTCCCATCTAGGAGATTCAATTTTACTTTTATCTCTCCTCTTTTCCGCTATCCCTTCCATGTAAACATTTCTGCCCGGCTTTCCATTTCACTCCTCAACTACCATTATCTGACACCTTCGTCTCATTTTAACCTCTATTATTTGTTATTTACACCACTCATCTTATTTCATCCAACGCCCATCAACTATAATATGTCGTCTCATTATTGGCCTGGTTTTGTTTTGCGCCAAGCCCCTCATTTCCTGCATTGTCTCCATCCAATTTCAATCAACGTGCAGAAGTGTCGTGTCCCGTTTGTGCATTCCATCCATAAATGTTGCTTAGCCGCGGGATTCCTCAAACAATTGAGTGTTGCTGAAGATTCCACCACCTGTTCTCTCTTGTGCCGTTAGACAATAGACAGTAGACAATAGACAATAGACAATAGACAATAGACAATAGACAATAGGCAGTAGACAATAGACAATAGACAATAGACAATAGGTGCAGGAGTAGGCCATTCGTCCCTTGGAACCGCCGTTCAATGTGATAGACAATAGACAATAGACAATAGGTGCAGGAGTAGGCCATTCGGCCCTTCGAGCCAGCACCACTATTCAATGTGATCATGGCTGATCATTCTCAATCAGTACCCCGTTCCTGCCCTCTCCCCATACCCCCTGACTCCGCTATCCTTAAGAGCTCTATCTAGCTCTCTCTTGAATGTATTCAGATTATTGGCCTCCACTGCCCTCTGAGGAAGAGAATTCCACAGATTCACAACTCTCTGACTAAAAAAGTTTTTCCTCATCTCTGTTCTAAATGGCCTACCCCTTATTCTTAAACTGTGGCACCTGGTTCTGGACTCCCCCAACATTGGGAACATGTTTCCTGCCTCTAACGTGTCCAACCCCTTAATAATCTTATACGTTTCGATAAGATCCCCTCTCATCCTTCTAAATTCAAGCGTATACAAGCCCAGTCGCCCCAGTCTTTCAACATACGACAGCCTCACCATTCCGGGAATTAACCCCTACGTCCCCAACATGCCTTTACCACCCTATCAACCAGTGACACCACGTTCTGGGAACTATGTGGTTGTGGGTTTCGTCTCTCTGTCTATTTTGCACACAACAAAGCAAAGCCACTTATTTTACCCAACCAAACTAAGAAACCTCACATTAGTTTTAGTTATCTGGGCAGCGTTCATGTGGTTGGAAACCAACTTAGCACCATTTCTGCAACGTGTGTTGATCATACTGTTTACCGCCTTAACAATAACTCACACCTTACGGCCAAATAGAGTCAGAAGCAACATCCAGGAAAGGAAAGTGAGAAATGCCAGACGGATCAAGAAATTGATAACTGAAATAAATCAATCATTTTATTATTCGCAGTGTTTGGCAATTTCCTTCTGTTATGGATGATCAATTTTGCCTGTTTCATTTCTCTATGTGTCACCGATCATGAAGTGATGAAATCTGATTACATGGACGCATTCACCATTGCGGAAGAAACTATATTTCGGTTAAAATTTTAAGGATTTGCACAAACACCTCCATTTATGGTACTTCTCAAACCAATTTCAAAGAAGAAATGAAGAAAATAATCAAACGGCCTCTTGTTTTTCCTTCTAGATTATTCAAGTCACAGATCCTCACAGAGCTTTACAGCAATCCCCTACGTCCCCAACATGTGTTGATTTGAATTTACTCATATTATTTGCATTCTAAATGACCTGATCGATCTTTGCCATAGTAATTGCAAATCGGATATAGAATCATAAATGGTGGGAGTTATTCAATACGGAAATAAAACATTCGGCCCGTCTCCTCCACACCGCCCACTGTGACTATCTATAATAGTCCTATTGACCTGCAGCTAGCACGTACCAATTCAAGTTGTTTCGATGCACGATCGCGCACAAATTGGATTTAAACATTGGAAGTGTAACCGCATCTAGACGGTATTATGAAATTGTGTTGTATTTCTCAGTATCTGAATACGTTTTCAACGCATTGTTCGTTTTGACGAAAGAGCATACGAATCATAAACAAGTGCACTTCTCCTCTACATTTTGTTCAAACGAACGCGACATTAATATTTGAAGCGCGAAAAACAATTACATTTGCTGAGGAATCCATACTAAATTATTCGGTGCACGTTGTATCAAAATAGGCGGACCACTGGCAGCTGGGAAACCGCTCCCTTCTCAGAGCGATCACGTGGATAAATCGATCCAATCGTACTGCCGTGCTCGTTAAACACAAGAGTTTTCTCTGATATATAAATAACAGGGAAATGTGAAGGCAGGAGATGTATATGTCTGGTCAATACCAACGGAAAGGTACATTCTAGTTGATAATGGTATTCGCTTCAAAGTTACTAATAGAAAACATTTACAATCTTATTCTTGTAACAATCGGCGTTCCCGGTAAGCCACTTTACATTTTTGTTATGGGTATAATTGTATTTGCGTTTATAAATTCTTTTATTCTTTGAGATGAATAAATGAAGACGAAAATAATTTAAAATAATTTTGTCCTCAGAGTAGAAGGATGGTCGTTCCAAGACGATGTACATACTCTTTCCTAACGTCAACAAGTGTAATTATCTATCCGATAGTTGGAAGACTGGACAGGTTCCATGGCTCTGAGGACCCTGAGACCGCCGACGGCGTGTCCGTGTGGCTTCGCCGATTCCGAGGCAGCTTGATGGGTGAAACCGCGGAATAGCCCATAATTCGTTTGTTATAATTCTGCGGACAAGCACCTCGTCACCTCGTGTACGCAAGAATTTCAAAGCGGTTTTGTTACATTCATTTCTATATATTGTACATTGTTGGTCAGAGTGTGGTTTATCTGTGGAATTCTTTGCCACAGAAAGCTATGGAGGCCGTCAGTGGATATTTTTCAGGCAGAGATAGATATATTCTTGAATAGTGCAGGCAGCAGAGGTGATGGGGAGAAGTCAGGAATATGGGGTTTGGAGGGAGATATAGATCAACCATGGCTGAATGGCGGAGTAGACTTGATAAACCGAATGGCCTAATTCCACTCTTATTCCTTATGACCTTATGTATCCGGAACAGATGAGTGCCTTGGTACCATTTGTGTATTGCCAACCGATTAATTGAACACTTCGTGACAACAAGAGAGTTTGATCACTGTCTAGGTCGGCACACTTCATGGTGAAAGCTGGGAAACGATTTGGCCGTTTCATAGTTGTACATATTTGCAGACCAATACGCTCACAGATGCATATGGTGCAAATTCGAATAAATCTTGAGACTTGTTTCTAATCTCGCAAATGGGAGCCAATACGAATTAACCATTAATAATTTACACTGATTCGGGATGGGCTTTTGATCGTGTTGAGCTGAGTGAGCAATGCACGTTGTACCTAACTCTTCAGATATAATGCGACCCCCGTCCAAGGAAAGCTGGTGACGTACCAGAGAAGCGACAGGCTAAGTTCGTGAATTGATGACGCTACATGGAAATCAAATCGAAAAATGCGCAGACACAATCTGTGGCGCAAAAGAGAATAAAGTAGCTTGTTTTCAATAGGAGGAGATAAAAAGTGTTAATGTTTAAAGGTCCCTTTGTGTACTTACTTTTGAGCGACCATAGACAAACCAATGCTAAGACAAATCAAATAAAATATTGGCCTTTATTACGAGAGGAATTACATCTAGGAGAAATGAAGTCTCACCGGAATTCACTTGTTTTTTGTGTGTGTAGATTTGGTCACCCTACATATTCAAGGATGTACTTGCCAGAATACTTATGCACAAAATTCACGAGACATTTCGAGACACGGAGAGGTTTCCAAATCATTGCATGCCCAGGATCTGTTAGTTCTAAAAAATCCGGAAGCCGGGAAAACATTCATTGCATTAACGGGCGCGTTTAAAAGCTTTGGTTAGTCAGGATTCTTAAATGCATGGGATAGATTTGAAGATACAGTTGAACGAAGAATTTAAAAAATGCCTATTGTGATAGAACAATTATTTACCGACTATTCCTGTAATGTAGCATACGTTGTAATGCATTTTCTTTCTGTTTGTAGCTAATGTGGTGACAATCTCCATCTTATCCTCTGGAAAGTGCGGTCTCTCTCGTTGCATCACCCGATATCTAGTATGGATGGCTGCAGCTAATCTAATGTACTTAATTATCAGCGGAATACTTCATGAGACTAGGGACGCATACTTCCCACACTCTTTTCTCAATTACACTCCCATTTGCAGCCTTATTTTCACTCTGGTCTATGTTTCCATTGATTGTTCTGTCTGGATAACTGTGGCCTTTACTTTTGATAGATGTGTTGCGATTTGTTACCAGTCTTTACGCACAAAATATTGCACTGAAGCAAACGCAATGAGGGTTATAACAGTGTTATCTTTAATATGCATACTGGAAAATATTCCAATCTACTTTCTGTTTGAACCCTTAGAAAAAGTTGGCAACGTGCAATGGTTCTGCCATGTGAAATTAAGCTTCTACGTTTTACCTATTTGGGCTGCGTTCTTGTGGTTAGAAACCATCTTAACCCCATTTCTACCATTTATGTTGATTGTTGTGTTCAACGGTATGACGATCAGGCATATTATACTCGCAAACAGTGTCAGAAAAAAAATCAGAGGGAGACAGAGCGATAAGAAGCATACTGATCAAGAGATTGAAAACCGAAGGAAATCAATTATTTTACTGCTGGCAATATCTGGCAGTTTCATTCTGTTATGGGCGGTCAGTTTTGCCTGTTTCATCTCTCTGTATTTTACAGATAATCAGTTACTGAAGTCAGGGGACAATGGGGCATTCCGCATTGCAGAAAACATTGGCTACAAACTAAGATTTTTGAGTACTTGCACAAACGCATTCATTTATGGTGCCTCGCAAAGAACCTTCAGAGAAGAATTGAAAAATATGATGAAACGTCCTCTATGTGCTTTCGCCAATATATTTAAATAAATTATATGGATTCCATCCCTGCGTTAAATACGTATGTATTGTGTATCAGATATGCACACACACACACACACACACACACACACACACACACACACACACACACACACACACACACGCACACACACACACACACATACAAATCACAATGCGCGATTATGAAGCCGCACTCAGCCTCCGCATAGCAAGGAACCTACTCTTTTGTTTCCAATCCGAAGAAGCATCGGACCAAGGTTATACAGAATGAGTTACGGCTCAATTGACCTGAATTACAATTGTTCGAACGGACAAGTTTACAGAAATTAACTGTAGTGATCTCAATAACTATGACGACAACGTGAGTACTTTTCCATTTGTCAATGTAAACACCGTTTTCGAGTAATTAAATTTAAAAAAAGATTAACCAAACATACATGCAACATTTCTGGAGAGAGAAACACTTTTGTCGTTCCAGGTCGATGAGTTTTCCATCGTTGAAAACAAAAGTTAGAAAGATAAGTTATTTTCGTTTTAATTCAAGTTATGTGAACAGTACTGTGCTACAAGGGTCGGTATTAGGCTCACTATTGTATCATATATTCATTAAAGATTTTCATGACAATTATTTGAATGACTCCAAAATTGGCATTACAGAAGATAGCATGCGCAGGTACCTAACTTTACAGGGGACCAAGATAAACTGGGAACCTGGGACGATGAATATCGGAAGGAATTTAACTGCCAAATGCAAGAAGTTGCGCTTTGTTATTTCAAACCAGGGCAGGGATTAACACAGTAAATGGTAGAGCCCTATGGCGTGTCAGAGAACATAGGAATGTGGCATGGCTGGCGCAGGTTCCCCAAAAATGGCAAGTCAGGTAACAGGTTGGTGAAGAGAATCCCTGGCACGCTTATCTTTAGTGGGAAGGATATTAAGTAGAGAAGATGGCACATTATAAGACAGATATATAAGTCGTTGGCGAGATGACACTGAAGCTGGAAAGGGTACAAAGAAGATTTACGGTGAATTTGCAGGACTAGAGGGTATGAGCTATAAGGAAAGGTCGAGTACGCTGGGACCCTATTCCTTGGACCGCACGAGGGTGAGGACGGATCTGATAGAGGCGTCTAAACTAATGAGAGGAATAGAATGGGTAGATGCAACGTCTCCTACGCAGCGGGGGTGACTCGAGGACCAGAGGACATGGGTTTAATCGGAATCTGAGTGGTAACCTTTTCACACTAATGGTGGTGGCGGTATGGAACAACCCGCACGGGAAGGTAGTTGAGGCAGGGGCTATCCCAACGTTCACGAAACTGTTCAACATGTGCATGGATAGGATAGGTTTGGAGGCATATGGGCCAAACGAGAGCAGGTGGGACTGGTGTAGTTAGGACATGTTAGCGGTCTCGGAAGGTTAGCCCGAATGACCTGCTTCCACGATGTAGCACTCCATGACTCCATGAATCCGGGTAACGTGTGCAGTTCCGATCGCACAGCTACAGGAAGGATGTCATTGAGTTGGATATGGCGCTAAAGAGATTCACTGTGATGTTACCTGGGATTTGTAGAGAGAGTTTCGATACGCAAGGAGTTTCCCCTGCGAGTGCAGCAAACTTCGAGCTCGCCTTAATGACTTGGACAAGTTCAGCAGTGTATGGATAGTGTAAACGCTGATTGGTATTTTCCCAAAAGAGGATTCCAAACATAGAAGGCATATGTCTGAGATGAGAGGGGTGAGATTTAAATTGGACATCAGCGAGAAAGATTTCACGCTGAGCGTTGGCTGTATCTTGAAAGAGCCACCAGAGGGAAACAAAATAAAAGAATACATTTACGAATTAAAACAAACATTTTGGATAGATATATGAATAGAAATGATTTGGAGGGATATAGGGGAGATGCAGGCGAATGGGACCGGCCCAGTATGCCAACTTTCTCGGTATGGACATTGTGGATCGATTGATTCAGTTTCCGTGCTTTACAGCTCCGTAGCAATGGTCTGACCCAAATGTCATCAGCAATCAGAACAAAAGCTGCAATATAACACGGAGATTGCCTGAAATTTCCTTCTAACTTTACATCGGAATGCAGGGTCCAGACCTGAAGCATCTGCTATTCCTTTTGCCTACACAAATTCTGCTTCATCCACTGAGTGATTTCATGCCTCCATATTCAGCATCTGTTACCTCCCTTGTCGCTGTGTTCTGGAATCTTCGTTTAAATATTCAAGAATTAACTAAATTATATGCCCGTACTCATCCTATAGCGATCGGCGGTAGCAACAAACCACTAAGCAAATGATTCCAGGGGACAAATGATTACACTCTCACGACCCCCATGTTGTTAGCTACAGTTGTGCTGTCAATTGGAAATATATTTATAATTATTGCCAGTGGAGGACGAAAGTTGAATTTTGGTGGGGAGATCTTCAAAGTTTTCCAGAGTACTTTTCAGGACTGTTCATTGAAAGGACAAGGAAAAGGTTATTTGTTTGGAGGGAGATCACCGGTACCTTTCGACATTTAGGCCTACAAATGCAGAGGGAGTCCGGTGAACTCATACATATATCAATCAAAGTATGTGTAGAAACATAGAAACACAGAAAATAGGTGCAGGAGGAGGTCATTTGGCCCTTCGAGCCAGCACCGCCATTCAATCTGATCATGGCTGATCATCAACAATCAGTAACCTGTGCCTGCCTTCTCCCCATATCCCTTGATTCCGCTAGCCCCTAGAGCTCTTTCTAACTCTCTTTTAAATTAATCCAGTGAATTGGCATCCACTGCCTTCTGTGGCAGAGAATTCCACAAATTTACAACTCTCGCTGAAAAAGTTTCTTCTCACCTCCGTTCTAAATGGCCTACCCTTTATTCTTGGACTGTGTCCCCTGGTTCTGTACTCCCCCAACATTGCGAACATTTTTCCTGCATCTAGTTTGTCTAGTCCTTTTTATAATTTTACACGTCTCTATAAGATCCCTTCTCATCCTTCTAAACACCAATGAATACAAGCAATATGTGTCATCAATATGCTCAGTAGTAGTGATGTCATCCAATACATGGACAAGACGCTTGTGATTGCTGCCTCGAGGCCTCTACTGCAATATGGCCTTCAGCCTGACAACTTTAGCTAACAACAGCGGAATTGTGAAAGATTACTGAATTGCCCCCTGAAATAATTTGCTGAGTGGTTTATAACTATCGACAGTAATCGGCCTCAATCTCTTTGAGGCCTTTTCCAAAAACGACATAGTTTGCGAGTTTTTGCAGATAAATGTGGCGCCTAAAAATCTGTCGACACGTATTCATCGGTAATACACTCAAATGAATGGGTGGCTTTAAGGGGGAGACAAAAGAAGCTTCAGATGCTGGAATCATATGCAAAGCTTAGTTTACTTTACTTTAGAGATACAGCGCGCAAACAGGCCCTTCGGCCCCCGAGTTCGAGATCAGCGATCCCCGCATATTAACACTATCCTACACACCACGGCCAATTTATATTTATACAACGCCAATTAACCAACAAACCTGCACGTCTTTGGAGTGTGGGAGGAAACAGAAGATCTCGGAAAAAGCCCACGCGGTCACGGGGAGAACGTGCAAACTCCGTACAGACATCACCTGTCATCAGAATAGAACCCGGGCATCTGGGGATGCAAGACAGCAACTCTACCGCTCCGCCACCGTGCCGCCAAAGTATCGCAGAGCCAAAGGAACGAAGCGGTCCTGGAAGCTTATGTGGAGCGAATGGGCAGATAATGTTTCGGTTATGGATATTTTCCAGTTTGATAATATACTTGAGAACAAGTTCTGGAATGAACATCTGTTTCAAGCCGGTTTCCTCTCTCCCCACCGAACGTGTAGCCATCTTGCCGTGAATCTGGCCACTGTTTGTCGCCGGACGGCATGTACTATGCGAAAATCTTCGCTTTACTCCTATTCAGAGCAAGCAAAGTATTAAAACACCTCCTGGTAGCTTTTTCTTCCAAATTCCTAAATAACATTCGGATCTATATATTTCTTCGGTGACATCTTCGATACGAAAGAGCGCCTGGCGGAAGAAACTCACTGCTTTCTCCTTCTGCTGCCCTTTTCTGATATTTACGATTAAATGCTATGCAGCCATTCGAGGTGACTCACAGAGGATGGAAGTCACTGATCATCAATTGCATTGATATGAACCACTTTAGACTGCAATCGCGTTAAACAGCAAGGCACTGTGTAATTACAGGAAACAGTAAATTCATTTTTAATAAGATCCTTGGCATCTGAATTGGCGGATATTCATTCATCAGGATATTTTAAGAGTGTTATCACTGATGTTGTAAGTTGCGACTTCTTAGTGAGGGAAAATACATGAAATGATACACCAGGCTCCGACCATACATTTATGTACACGATTGAGACGCGAGAGGAAATTGGAACTCCATAAGTGTGGATGGTTGGTATATCGTACGTGGGGGGAGCGTTTGAGTTGGGCGGAGGCTGGGAAATGATTGACTGTAATGGATGGATCCACATGGCGAAGGTAATTTACAGATGAGACCAAGCTGGAAGGTGAGGTACGAACAGATTTAGGTCAGTGATACCTGGAACTAGATGGGGAAAGCCTTATGGGGTAGATTGAACCAGGCGTGGTGGTGAAGGTGGTCGTTGATAGGCGCACATTGAATCCCGAGAAATGGAAGCAGGTGGAAAATGGACAAGCAGTGGCTAGTCGGCGAATGTAAAGCCAGTTGGGGAAGTGTGGAGATGTGAATCGATGTGGAGATTAGTTGGTGGGAGAAGAATGTAAGAGGGACGGGCAAGTGTGTGAGGCCAGTCTAACCTGGAATGTTGATTACGTCAAATTAGCAAATTCAGTGTTCATACTATTGGGTTGAATATGAGATATTCCTCTTCCACGTTACGCCGGACGATGCACAACACTGGAGGTTGGGCAGGTTAGGATGGGGGATGGAACGAAAGGTAAAATTGCACGGAAAGGGAGCTCGAGTTGGGATTGCGAACAGAGCGGGTGTACCCTGCAATAAGGGAACATCCTCTATGTATTGTTTCAAAAATGCAGATGGGGACATATGTCGAACAACGAATGCAGCAGACGGAACTCATGCAGGTTAAAACTTTCTCAACTCGAAGTTACATCCGACTATTGCCAAGTTCCACATAAAAATAATTCACCCCCTACATATTCATTAAAACAATATAAAATGGTTAATTGTTGACGATTCATGTGATTCCCACTACATTCGTTCACTATCTGCTATTTGATGTATTGATTTGTGCTGTATATCTGTCAAATTTTCAGACTGCAGCACAGTCTTCAAAAATCATAATATTGTTATATCGCACTTCCAGCTGCAGATGCTGTTTCTTGTTAAATCGTGAAATCGTGACAGAAATTTAAAAAAAACATGCAGAATGAAAACTTGGTGCAACAAACAAGGGCACCGCGCGTTCAAGATGAATTACATTGAATGCATCTAAAATGCCTTAAAATCATATACATTTTATGGGGGTTGACTCATTTGTCAGTTGTTGACGAATGTAAATGATGAAATATCTTTCTACAGCTTACCAACTTAACCGTGATGAGAGGTATATGGAAAATACGGTCCAATTAATGGAGCTAAATAGGTCCAACTATCGTCCTTGCTGATTGGTCCCTTGAGGTATCTCAAAAATATAAAGTTTACATGTTAAGTTAAAAGCAGAAGATCCATGTGGCTGCAGAACTAAGTGGACAGGTTCCCACACCGATTATGAAAACTGCAATCCTGCGGATGGAAAGTATTTACTATCCTATTCTTGGAGCAATTGGAATACCAGGTACGTCAATCATAGCTGGTTGTCTCGATATATCTTGACGTGCTGGACTGTCGAGATTAAAAACGACTGAAATGTATCTGAAAATATTTTCGGTTTTCAGCAAATGATTGATTTGATTCAGCACTACTGTTTTTTAAAAAAGTTTGAATACTTATCATTATCAATGTAACCTATTGTGCGAGGGTCGTGCCTGCACTGGAATGAGTCATCGTGCTGATGAAGTTTTAAGTTTTTCGTATGTCCTAGTTATAATTCCCACTTTAGTTGTGCCACTACAGCAGCAATAAACATCCCTTTCCGCTACAGCAATAATAGGCAATAGACAATAGACAATAGGTGCAGGAGTAGGCCAGTTGGTACTTCGAGCCAGCACCGCCATTCAATGTGATCATGGCTGAACATTCTCAATCAGTACCCTGTTCCTGCCTTCTCCCCATACCCCCTGACTCCGCTATCCTTAAGAGCTCTATCTAGCTCTCTCTTGAATGCATTCAGAGAATTGGCCTCCACTGCCTTCTGAGGCAGAGAATTCCACAGATTCACAACTCTCTGACTGAAAAAGCGTTTCCTCATCTCTGTTCTAAATGGCCTACCCCTTATTCTTAAACTGTGGCCTGCTAGAACAGAGAAGGGTTGCGTCCTTGTACCAAATGGGCTACATGAAAATGCAGTGCCGCGTCCTCTTTTACCTTTCATTCCATGGACTATCGTCTGCTCGGCGTCGTTGCAGATTTGGGAGGTGGGTTTCCCGTGACTGGCAATGTTTGCAGCACAAAATCAAAGATTCCTATCAATTCCAGCTTGAAACCCTATGGTAGGAGCGCAAAGGCCTTCCCACCGGGGCTTTCAATTTCAACCTGGACCGCTGACAGCCCCGCAGCCGTTTTCAAGCGGACACGTGCATTACCACCTGGACGTAGCGGCCTCCTTTCGACTGATACCGTAAGGGCAAGTAGAGAACATATTTAACCAACGTCTTATTGATTGATGTCTATGCTTGGTAGACACGGATTGATCCGCGGATAGACAGTGAAAACTACCCTGGTGGCACTGACTCGTACTTCTGAGTTAATGAACAATGATTTATAGGTCAGGGCAATAGCTGATTTTAATCTATTTTGGACGGATATCTTTCCACGTTGAGAAATTGTAATGTGAAGCGCAAGGCATGGAAAATATGGACTCTGGAATATGTAAAGAAACAGGATTATTTAGCTTCCATAGTAATTAAGTTTCTTTATAAACTAATCTCCAATTTTGTTGAACACGTTGAAGAACATATCGCTCGTTTCTCATAAGTTATTTGCTTTGGTGTCAACACCAAACAATGTTTATCATGTCACTCAAAAAAGAATGAGAATTGCACAACGCTTTAAATATTGAGGATCTATTGACACACGGAAAGGGAGGTACGGAAACGGGGAGGACTAGTTTCGGTCAAGGAGTCACTTCATAGCATCAGGATATCAGAAACAAAGAGCATAACATTACCGAACGGAAACGCTGTCTCTACCAGGATGCCGTGTGTCAACCAGAATTTCCTGGGACGGTACCCAGTATTATTGAGAGAAGGGACTAAGGGGCGAGAGAAGATATATCCTATCCGACCGATGGAGAAGATACAGAAATTGAGTAGAGTTACGTCTTTACTCTTATTTTAGTTATGTATCTGCATTGCAATCGCTCCAGATAATATGGAGTGTGAGACTGAAGAAGTGTCTCGACCCGAAGCGTCACCTATCCATGTTCTCCTAGAAAGCTTCCTGATCCGCTGATCCTTTTGTGTATCAACCACCAACTGCAGTTCTTCCTTTCTAGATGACAAAACAATAACAATAATATCAGGTAATATAGATTCGGGTCGTTAACTTATTGACATTAATGCATAACTTGAAAACTCCCGCTCCTCGAAGTTGAAAACGGAAACCGAATGGAGCCGGCGCACTGCTGTCGGTGCTTTTTCAGTCCACTCTTGCAGCAGAAAGGAAGACTAACTGTAACGTGGGACCATAATGCGCTGAAAACAGAGGATGACCACACTTTGAAACACACCTTCAAGTCCACTCAAGGCAACCAATATCGTATTCTGACGATATCCATGTCAGTGGATGTACTATGTATTTCAGTACTATGCTGACAATGTAAAGGCAATCCGGGGTAGTAAAATACGTTTACATTACTTTGAATGACTTAATATACTTTAAATAAGGAATTTAGGTTGATGCTGGAATACTTATGTATGTAATTTCTAAAATGTACTTGAACACATTTTGTACATGTCAGGGATCTAGAGACGGTGTTACAACTACCGTAAACTATTAAGGTGTTATAGCGTTCGGGCTAGCGAAAGGATTCGGCCTCGACGCCGTTCAGATCTAATTAACAACGTATTGTCTAGAACAGAAGGCAGGGATACTGATTCAAAACAATCTCATGGAGGAATTCAGCGTTTTGTGAAACATTGACGGGGGGAAATGGATAGTCCCCCTATCGGGTCCAGACTCCTCCACCGCCGAGGAAGAGAAACTTCGACAGACAGTACCTCGGCCGCTGATTTCCTCAAGCGGATTTTCTTTTTAAAATCCTGGTTGCAGCACTTTCAGTTGCTTGTAAGCTTCTGATGATTTAGCTGTGAAAGATGAGTTTATATTGTTGTACGAAATAATTAGCCTGTATATGTGTCCATCGCTAAAATGCGGACAATCCCGTGATGCAAATGAGACAGGGTGTAACTGTATGTATGTTGTAATTAACCCTGATTGCGACAGCTCGTGGAATTTGTCGTTTTTGTTCATTCAAAAGACCTGATTAAAGTATAAAGAGGCATGGCCAAATTAATGCGGCATGGGGACACACTATTTCGCCTATGGAGTCCCGTTTATGCATTTTTATTTCTCTTTTGCAGCAAATGTGGCGGCAATGATCATTCTGTCTTCTGGAAGGTGTGGTCTCTCCAAATGCATCATCCAATATCTGGTATCAATGGCAGCAGCTGACCTCGCGGTCTTGCTAATCAACGTAATGGTGAATGAACTGAAAGAGTCATATTTTCCTTATTCGATTCTCAATTACACACCAATTTGCACTTCAATTGTTCTACTAATGTATATTGCGCTTGATTGTTCTGTCTGGCTATCTGTCGCTTTTACATTTGACCGTTTTTTTGCTATTTGTTGTCAATCGTTACGGACTAGATATTGTACTCGTAAGTCTGCATCGAAAGTTATAATAGTGATCTTTTTATTAAGCACTTTGGAAAATATTCCAATCTTCTTCATATTCGAACCTCGGGAAATAATTAACCAGAAGCCATGGTCCTGTTATGTGAAATCAAGCTTTTACACTTCACCTGCTTGGATTGTTTTTTTATGGGTTGAAACAGCTTTAACCCCATTTGCACCGTATGTGTTGATTCTTCTGTTTAATTCATTGACCATAAAGAATATCATACAGGCCAACAGAGTCAGGAGCAAACTTCGAGCGAACAACAAAGAGAGTGGCCAGAATGACCAAGAGGCAGACAACCCAGAAGGAAATCGATCGTTTTACTGATTGCAATATCCGCGAATTTTATTTTCTTATGGATGGTAAATCTTGTGTGCTTCATCTGTGTGCAGTTCACAGATACGGAGTTCTGGGCATCAGATTCCACTGATGCCTTCACCATAGCGGGGAAATGTGGCGATATGCTGAGGTGTTTAAGTACATGCACAAACACCTTTATTTATGCCGTATCTCAGAAAAACTTCAGAGAGGAATTTAAGAATCTGTTTAAACGTCCGTATTCTATGATTGGCAATTTATTCAAGCGTTGAATGTTGGCTTAGCATTAAACAAACATTTCCAAAACAAACCATGAAATTAGATTATTTAACGTGAACGCATATAATTCTGGAAATTTACAGGGACGTTATGGCATGATGTCCCTAATTATAACATTTACCCTAACATCTTGGAAAATACTATTGCCATTTATCAAATAATCAGCGAGATAAAGCTATTTATTTTCGTATTGGGGAAAGGATAACGGAAGCAAATACAGATTTGGTTCGTCCGACTGAAGTAAAGTCAACACCAGTCTAGGAAAATGCTGATAAACATGATATTTAGGCCCGATTTATAAAGTGAACAAACCTTCAGTTCAAAGTGTTCATCGAGGTCAAATAATGGTTCAAATCAATATGACATATTTGTGGAAAAGCGGGAAGGGATACATATATTTTGTTTATGAAAGTCGATCCTCTGACTGACAACAAAACTGAATGAACAGGCAAAAATAATATATTCCTTTATCCGTCCCACAACGGGGAAAATGTGTTATTTTCAGCTGATGATGAGCGATAAAAATCTATTAGTCGCAGCCGCTTTGGCTGGAAGGGAAATAAAAATGTTAATTAGAAAATCGAAGTTACAGATCAACTCAATGCAGGCATGCATGTTCAGAAAAATGCGATTGGTGGCGATATTACGTTGGCTAGACTTATGTTAAATGTAAAGCTGAAGGCGTTGTGGGTGAGGTAAGGGGACAGTTGCATGCTGTGCTGGAGGAAAGTTCGTGAATTTGGAAATGAGAAGCAATTATATGTGCATAATTGAGAGAACAATTGAGAGGCGCTTGTGGAAGCGAAAACATGGTGATGGAAATGTGAATTAATCTGGAAAGTAATTCAGTTGACTGTTTGATAAGCAAAGACTCAAAGTGCTGGAATAACTCAGCAGGCCCAATAGCATCTCCGGGGAACATGGATATTTTAGCCATATCGCCGTTTCCATGTCAAGTTATCCATGTTGGTAAGAGCTATTATATGAGCCGTTGTGTTTCTATTGCAATTTATGTCTTTGTTCGTAAACCAGGCAACTGCAGTTCCTTGTTTCTGAGTGATTCACAAGCACAGATATGGCGAACCATCGAATTGAGAGATTGAGGAATATTTGCTGCAAGTTGGGAAGAGATGCAATGAAGAAAGCTATTGGGGTCTGCGTGCTTACAATGTATCATCTGAGATAGATCTGGTGAGGTGAAAGTAGGGAGACAAGAACCCGATCTGAATGTATGATTCCCATGTTTCCTCATTATATTCAGATCCGACAATATCTCGTGCATTCAGATGCCTGTGTAAACCTCTATTAAATGTAACGATTTCATCTGATCTCATAATTTTCTCTGGCAGTAAGTTACAGATTGCAAACGCAGTTTGTAATATAATAACCGTTCCCCTGGATTTCACGTTTAAAACTTCTTTAAAACAAAAGATTTAGACCATCTGCTCTATTAAATTTCATATAATTTTAGTTATCCCCGTTAACTCATTCCATAGCTTCCGTAGCTCCTGGGAAAACAGAGCATGTCATATCAGTTCGCATAAATAAATTCTTCCAATCCTGGTCAATGTTCCCTGCCCTCCTCCTAGTGCAACCATAATTTTCAACGCGGCTGCAGAATAGACATGTAAACGATCATCTATTTGCAGTCTAATTTGCGCTTTCTACAGTTGCAAAATGATTTCCCAGCTATTACATTACTCGGCGTGTCAGGGCGCTGAACATGTCATTGGCATTCCACAATAACCAATAAACCTAAGTTCCCATTTCCAGGGAATTGTGGGCACGATGCCCAGGGTCCTTCTGTGTATAGGCATCCGTTTACGACGGACTACTTACCCCAGATATCTCACACCTATTTCACTTCCCAAATGGTCTCAAGCTGGAATGTTGAAGAAAATTGTAATCTGCCAACACTTCGCCCAACTTTTCATCTGTTCAGTATCCAGATCCAGATAAACAAACATCCTCGCTCTCCATAACATAGCCAAATTTCCGTCAAGCTGAAACTTATTAATCAATGCTCTGGAATCACATTGAAGATGTTCCCTACACCAGCAGCAAAATGGTTCCCACCAGTTATCCCGCCAGTAGAATACCGTTTACATACAAGCAATTAGAACATCAAACACTCCTCATTATCCTTTCCGTCCTGTCACCAATCTTTTCAAACAGGCGGGCATGCAAATGGAATGTTGGCCTTCGTAACAAGAGGAGTTGAGTATAGGAGCAAAGAGGTCCTTCTACAGTTGTACCGGGCCCTGGTGAGACCGCACCTGGAGTACTGTGTGCAGTTTTGGTCTCCAAATTTGAGGAAGGATATTCTTGCTATGGAGGGCGTGCAGCGTAGGTTCACTAGGTTAATTCCCGGAATGGCGGGACTGTCGTATGTTGAAAGGCTGGAGCGATTGGGCTTGTATACACTGGAATTTAGAAGGATGAGGGGGGATCTTGTTGAAACATGTAAGATAATTAGGGGATTGGACACATTAGAGGCAGATAACATGTTCCCAATGTTGGGGGAGTCCAGAACAAGGGGCCACAGTTTAAGAATAAGGGGTAGGCCATTTAGAACGGAGATGAGGAAGAACTTTTTCAGTCCGAGGGTGGTGAAGGTGTGGAATTCTCTGCCTCAGAAGGCAGTGGAGGCCAGTTCGTTGGATGCTTTCAAGAGAGAGCTGGATAGAGCTCTTAAGGATAGCGGAGTGAGTGGGTATGGGGAGAAGGCAGGAACGGGGTACTGATTGAGAGTGATCAGCCATGATCGCATTGAATGGCGGTGCTGGCTCGAAGGGCTGAATGGCCTACTCCTGCACCTATTGTCTATTGTCTATTGATAGCATACACGACAATGCGTCATTTGAATACACTTTACCAAGTATTTTTTCTCATATTTCCCCTAAATCTCTGTGATCTGTGGTTACCTGCTTTATTTTTGTTGTCGTTCGAAACTGAACCAAGAACATTTTCTAACCTCTGCTCTCTTAACCTCATTCGACCATATCAACAATTTTGATTTATCAGTCCTGATGCATTCCATGTCATCGAAAAGCTTCCTTCCTGATACCGGCATGCTAACACCATATCCCTTCCTGGACAAAAACTTCCTCATCATGCTCCTTGGTAAATATAGCTGAGAACTTGCCCTTGGTGACTGACTGAATTGATTCAAGGACGTAGTGTAGAAACAGGCTCAACGAGACCGCGCCGACCATCCATATCCTGTCAACACCGACCCAATGTTATCACTCTTTCTACACACTAGGGGCATTTACAGAGGTAATTTAAACTCCGAACACGCACGACTTTCGGATGGGGGGGGGGGGGGGGAGGGGGGGGGACATGCGGAGGAAAACCACGTGATCACAGGAGAGAACGTGCAGACTCCAAACAGAGAGGATCCGACGTCAGTATCGAACTCCGTCTCTGGTACCGTAAGCAGCAGCTCAACCAACTGAGCTGCTGCCCTGATCCGATCAAACTCGGATTCATTGGCTCCACAAATTGAGCAACACCAAGGTCTTGCACACATCGAATCCTTTCTCGAACATTGCAATTACTCATCCTATAGATAAGAATGTCTTTGCATTCTCCCTACGCTGTGGCCATCGCCCTCTTTGTACTCCTAATTACTATCTTAAAATAGGCACGCCCCATGTTTTCCTCAAAAGATGTTAATGATTCCTATTCTTGCCATTTTCTTCCAAAACGCCTTTCGCTGAACATTCTATTCTATTGAATTCAGCATTCCCACTGATTTGGACCGACAATTCAATACCAAGCATCCCCATATCCATAGCTATCCTGAAATTGACACCAATATGCCCAATATTGTCAGAGTACCCACAGCGACAATTCAATCATCTGCTCCCGTTAGTATCCTATGATAAGGCCGAGCACTGTCCCGTTTCCAGTAGTGCTATCCACATCGTGTTCCAAAGAAACTCTGTTGGACTCACCGATCAATTTCCGCCCCATCATTATTCCTTGCACTCAGGAAATGACCATCAATATTGGGAATGAGACCTTCTCATCACCCCCATGAATCTGCTACGGGTAGATTAGTCTCACAACTTTCTGCGGTTTACCTTCATATCTGTACGGTGATTGAAGCTAACTATTGACACGACACCTGTACAACCCCTGCTAAATGACCCCCCAACCCCGCTTCGCCTAGCCCTGTGCATCCGAAATGGATCAATAGATGACGTCGGGAGGATATGCTCGACAACTGAAATAGTGCGATGAAAATTGTTCACGCGAAGGTTTGAATAACTGTATGTTTCTTTTTGAAGATACATATATATATATATCTATATCGATATATAGATATCTATATATGTATGGCAAATGAAGTTCTTCCTATGTTGCAAAACATACTTGGCTAATAAAGTATTATTGTTATTGTGATTGTGATTGATTGTGAGATGTAACCAGCACCGAAGATATCAGTATTTATTTCAAGACTAGAATACAAATATAGGGATGTAATACTGAGGCTCTGTAAGGCGCTGGACTGGCCGCATTGGGAGTACTGTGAGCAATCTTTTGGGCCCATATCTGAGGGAGGTTGGCCTAGCTCTGGAGAGGGTCTAGAGAAGGTTTTCGAGAATAATCCCAGGAATGAGTGGGTTAAAATTTGATGAGCGTTTGACGGCACTTGACTTCTTCTCGCTGGAGTTTAGAAGGTAGAGGAAGGATCCCATGGAAACTTACCGAATAGCGAAATGCCTGATAGTGGATGTGTAAAGGATGTTTCTACTCGTGCAAAGTCTACGACCAGAGAACATGGCCTCAGACTTAAAGGACGTTCCTTTGTGAAGGGGGAGATGGTTAATCTGCCGAATTCATTGCCACTGAATGCTGTGGAGGCCAAGACAATTGATGTTTTTTTAAGGCAGAGATAGACAGATTCTTGATTACTGGAGGTGCCAGGGGCTTTTGGGGGAAGACAGGAGAATGGGATTAGGATGGAGACATAGATCAGCCATGATTGAAGACAGAAGGCAATCTCTGCAAGGTTAGCCTTAAACCTAATTCAAACTCAGTCTCTGTGTGTTTTCGGGAACTTCCGATAGTAACCTTCTTGAGGTTGTCGCCAGCAAAATGATTAATGGATGTTCATAAAAGCACTAAACTGCTGCATGCTTCAGAGGAAAGCTGACAAACGACAGTCTTCGCTTTATAACTAGTTATAGGCATATGTGAAGACACATTGTCTATTCTGGATCATAGAAATCACGTCAAGCCTCACATGTTGTTGGAGCGGAAGGCTGTGTCATTGAGTTATAGGGGCATAGAGTGATACAGCTCTGAAACAGGAGCTTTGGCGCAACTTGACTACACCGGCCCACGTGCCCAGCTGCACTGGTCCCATCTGCCGCGTTTGGCCTCCTGTTCATTTATCAGTTTCTTAAAATTTGGGATAGTTACTGTCTCAACTACCTCCTCTGGCACCTTATTCCATACCTCCACCGCCGTTTGTGCGAAAAAGTTACCTCTCATATTCCTGTTAAACCTTATCCCCTTCAGCTGAAACCTATGTCCTCTGGTCCACTATTCACCTACTCTGGACAAGAGATCCTGTGATCCGGGGGAAGATCAGAAAATGTCTATTGATCGTCTGACACATAAGAGCGGAGAATTACTTACACAAATATGTCTCATAGCTCCGCGGAATTTGAATCTCCCACTATCATAATAGATTTTCTCTATGAATCCCACTGGAGACGTTACACTCTATCTTAATTACACCATTCAGCCTGTTCCGTCAACCTGTGTGAGTGGGCAAACTGTTCTTTCCCACTCTATCTTCTGAAAGTTGTTCAATGATTGTGTACAAGAATATGCAGTTTCCCGACAGAAACTTCAATTATTTCAAGCTATTACACAACACGTAACGTGGTTTCTGAATGGCAAAAATGTTGCACTTGCGGCAGCTGATTTTTGAATTATAGACAATATACAATAGACAATAGGTGCAGGAGGATGCCATTCGGCCCTTCGTGCCAGCACCACCATTCAATGTGATCATGGCTGATCATTCTCAATCAGTACCCCGTTCCTGCCTTCTCCCCATACCCCCTGAATCCGCTATCCTTAAGAGCTCTATCTAGCTCTCTCTTGAATGCATTTAGAGAATTGGCCTCCACTCTCTTCTGAGGCAGTGAATTCCACTGATTTACAATTCTCTGACTGAAAATGTTTTTCCTCATCCCCGTTCTAAATGGCCTACCCCTTCTTCTTAAACTGTGGCCCATGGTTCTGGACACCCCCAAAATTTGGAGCATGCTTCCTGCATGTAACGTGTCCAACCCCTTAATAATCTTATATGTTTCAATAAGTTCCCCTCTCATCCTTCTAAATTCCAGTGTATACAAGCCCAGCCGCTCCAGTCTTTCAACGTATGACAGTCCCGCCATTTTGGGAATTAACCTAGTAAACCTACGCTGCACGTCCTCAATAGCAAGAATATCCTTCCTCATATTTGGAGACCAAAACTGCACTCAGTACTCCAGGTGCGGTCTCACTCGGGTCCTATACAAGTGCACAAGGACATCTTTGCTCCTATACCCAACTCCTCTTGTTATGAAGGCCAACATTCCATTGGCTTTCTTCACTGCATGCTGTACCTGCTTGCTTCCTTTCAGTGACTGATGTACTAGGACACCCAGATCTCGTTGTCCGTCCACTTTTCCTAACTTGACACCATTCAGATAATAATCTGCCTTCTTACCACCAAAGTGGATAACCTGACACTTATCCACATTAAACTGCATCTGCCATGCATCCGCCCACACACACAACCTGTCCAAGACACCCTGCAACCTCATAGCATCTTCCTCACAGCTCACACTACTACCCAGCTTTGTATCATCTGCAAATTTGCTAATGGTACTTTTAATCCCTTCATCCAAGTCATTAATGTATATTGTAAGTAGCTGCGGTCCCAGCTTAAATCACACCAAGCAACCGATTGGCGAGCAAAACCTGGCATATGATGATGAATACATCGTGAGATAATAGAAGTGGGGAGATGATTTGGGAGAAACACAGGATTTATTGCTTGTATTTGGATGCAAGATTAAGTGGCGATTTTATTGAATATACCTGTATGAACATTCGATCATTTGATGTGCCATAGCAATGTTTTCCTTGTGATCGATCGACTATATCAGTATTCTTTGTCATGCATGACCTCGGTGTCAGCACCCCCTTTTGCGACTGAATCCTTTACTTCCTAATGCAACATCAACACAACTTGAAAACTTGAAAACTGTTTATCTTCAAATTCAGGGAATTATGTTTTTGCTCCTGCGATGGAACCGATCCTGTGCAGGCAGTGGATGGGCGACGTTGCGCGTCGGGAACCTACCACAGCCGACCAAACGAACCTCCCATAGGTCAGGACGTACAAGGTTTCCCATCGTCCAACATACCTCACGCACTCATATGTTTTACACACTTTGGCGGTAAACGTGTCACAATTAAACAGATACATAATTGCAATCATGTTTTATTTAATTGTTCTCAATATTCCTGGTAACGCCACAGGCCAGCCTCTCACAAGTGTATATTGTTCTCTCTTTGACTTATTTTTCGTTTTTAATCATCGGCGTTGCTTTGCATGCCTGCAATGTAAAAGTATGTTTTGTGATCAGGATACTGGTAATAATATTGCTTAAAAAGCAACAGAGCATAGGTTCAAGCATAAATGTGCATTTATTAATTTCAAAAATATTTAAAAGAACGTTTAACACGCAGACTCATAATTAACTGAAGAAATGCAATTACCGTCGCAGTTTTTGAAAACCGGTCCAATCGACTGAGTGAGCACACGCGATCATTCTGCATTACTATTTTTAACCCGACAGTTGTTCTGAGGTCACTGTATGCAACTTATGTCGGCAGTGTTAACACGGAAAATACGGATAAACATCGTGCACATAACCAAGTGAACGCTATTTCAAGACCAGAAGGAGCATTTATTCTCTAACATGCCACGAAGGCATAAAAACATGATTTCCTCAGTACTCTCGTTTCATTAACTGAGCTATTTGTCAGATTGTTGAACACAGAATGCATCAGAACAACAGTGACCAAAGAAAATTAAGCTGGCATTTAATTTTGGCAAAGGCATTACATCAACGTTAACCAGAAATTTGGTTAACTCGAGAGCACATATACTGAGGAAGCATGATGGGGAAAAATGGCCCGAGTGAAGCATAGGTTTACCACGTTCTCTCTGTTACCGGTGTCCTGCGATTGCTCCTTTGTCCACACTGGTTGACTGGCCTCTATAAATTGTCCATTTGTTTGGAGGGAGTGGAAAAAGAATGAAATAATATACAAGTAGCGTGGAAGGAGATCGATAGTTGGCGTGGTTTCGCTGGGTCGAAGACTTTGTCTCCTTGCTGTATCTCCAGAGTAGGATAAACTGAAACATTGTTTTTGAAAAGCTATTGTGCTAAATGCTTGTTCTTTCCAAGACTTACAAGGTTGGGGATCACCATTGTTTTGTACATTATTCTAATTGGTTCCATTGTCAAGGAACGTCCTGCTTATCTGTGAAAAGGAAGCTGAATAGTTACCACTAATCTTGAAATAAAAATTGGTTGAATATTAAGATATTGTTAAAAGACAACTGACCTATGTCAAACGATTTACTGTGCTTTCACAAACAAATTTAATGTAAGCGGTTCAGGACGGGAATAGATGAACGATTATTTGTTTTGTTAAGGGAAAGGTTTATATGGGAAAGGTATTCTCTCACTTGTCGGCGGGTTAATCACAATGTCCGGACTACGGTTGAGAGGGAGGAGAGCAGTGCGTTGAGCCGAGTGAGATCAGCTTGGGTCAGGGGTGTACAGAATTCAATATTATTGATGTCACGGCAAGAAACACCAGAGTGGGTAGAAGTCCCGCGGGATGAGGCCACGTGGAGGAGAAATGTGATAGCGGGAAAAAATGTGACGTCACTGGGAGTCGAAGCCCGCTTTGCCATAGAGAATGGTCCGGCGACGGGGCGCCGTAAGAAGAGCTCTACATTATGGTGGGAAGAGGGAGTAGGGTCTCATTGACATGTGGGCGCAGGGGTAAATAGGTAAGGCTTCTGTTGAGGAGCGTTGGATCTGCACCCGAAAGAGAGAGGTCAGAGGGGCGGTGAAAAGACGCCAAGGGGAGGGTTGTGGTCAGCGGAGGAGGGTGATCGAGAGATCGAGGGTCAGGTGCTGTGGGGAGATCATGGGGACTGAGACAGGGGGGTGCGATGAAGTGTAGTGCAAAGGTGGTGCCATTACTGAGGTTCCCTGTTGGCAGCGGGAACCGCGCGACTCAGGAGATCCAGCAGGAGAGTCAGTCCACCTGATGTTGTTGGGACCGGCAGCGTGGAACCTCCGGACGGAACAGAGGCTGGAACCGGGATGAGCTGATGCCTCCCTCCTGCTGGTGGCCGGGGCGGAGTCAAGGAGCGGCTGTGTCAATGGCTGCGGGCGCGCCAGCAGACGGGTTGCAGATAAGGGTCGTCGGTGGCGTTGGCTGGCACGACATGGAAGCGGTGGAGAAAACCTTGCGCGCCGGCGGTGCGTCGACGTCAGTAGGCCCGGCCTAGAACCGAAGATGGGGAAGTTCGGCCAAGGAGTATCCCAGGTCGTGTTGGGGGCCGGTGGCGGCGACGCCTGCGGTGGTACCAGCTCCGGGGTGATATTAAATCGGTGTTATCCCACTTGATCTCCCAGTTCTTAAACACAAGGGACAATTTAGAAATGCCAATGAACCTTTTTCTGGATATAGGAGGAAACCGGGGCACCAGGCACGACTACACACGGTGAGAGGAAGAACCTGTAAACTCTACACAGACCACACTCGCTGCCATAATCGAACCTGAGCATCTAACGCTGTCAGGCAGCAGCTCTACCAGCTGCCCCACCCTGCCGCCCAATTTCATCTTGAACAGACTCAGGGCGAAATTGGATCGATGCAAGTCATCCTATCTAGATTGTAATTGGGTATATGGATTAGTCAAGTCACCGGCCACCACATCGGTATATATTCCAATTGCCTCTTTCCCGCGCAAATACATTATTCAATATGCTGACAGAATGTACAGAATATACGAGAGGAGCCATTACTGAGCTTACCTGTTGCAAATCGGGAAAGGGGTTTAGAAGGATGAGGGGGGGACCTCTTTGATACTCCTTGAATAGTGAAAGGCCTGCATAGAGCGGATGCGGAGTGGCTATTTCCACGAGGGCAAAGCCTCAGAATTAAAGAACGTTTTTTTAGGAAGGTGAGGAGGAGGAGCTTATTTCGTTAGAATCTGTGGAATTCATTGCCCCACAAGCCTGTGGAGGCGGCCAATTGATATTTTTAAGGCATAGATAGATGGAGTTTTGAATAGTACGGGTGTCAGTGGTAATGGAGAGAAGGCAGAAGAATGGGATTAGGAGGGAATGACAGTTCAGCCGTGATTAAACGGCGGAGTAGACCTGATGGGCCGAATGGCTTAATTCAGCTCCTGTCACTTATCAACTTAAAATCGTATCAACGCGAAGTTGTTGGGACCGGCAGCATGGAACCCTCTGCCTGTAACAGGGCCTGGAACCGATATGAGTCGACAGATCAGGCCCGCTGGTGACAGGTTGTGAGGGAAGGAACGGTGGAGACAATGGAACCGGCCCGCCGGCGGAAGGAGTGTGGGGGTAATGTCGTCAGTGACGTGGACAGGCATGGCATGGGACCCACGGGGGAAGCTGTGCGGTTAGGTGGGACTTCTCCGTCAGTAGGTTCGGCCTGGGGGTGGCCGAGGGGGTAGCGGCGACAGACGGCGGCTGCAGCTTCGATGGTGCCGGCCTCGGAGTGTGTTTAGTTCCATGTTTGTCCACTTTCATGTCCAATCCCTACAAAATATGGACAATTTACACATGCCCACGAAGCTACAAGACCCGTACAACTTTAGGATGTGAGAGGAAACCGGAGCACACTGAGCAAATACACGCCCCATCAGGGAGAATTTGTAAACTGTAAACGGACTGAGCTCAAGCTCAGAATCGAACCGGGATATCTAGCGTTGCGAGATAGCAACCGTACCAGAATTCTTAGGCTGAAACTGGCATTTTTTGTCACTGCATCCTGATTGTAATCAAATATATAGATTGCTGAAATTCATCATGTTGAGCATCACCTCTGCTGCTCGCCAATACTGTCCATAACATGCTGACCAGAGGTAACCTGCTGTGTTACTCCAGCATTTTGTGTCTTCTTTGGTAATCTAGTACCGAAGGGTCGATCGGTTAAATACAGAAATTTACCCGGTGCTAAACTAGCTTTATATCCAATTCTACCACGATATGTTTGTTTATCATTTCTGAGCTGCGCAAACAAATTGTTCGAGTTAACACACAATGCCATATTTGTGCGATGAAACACTTATCTGCCTGTAGATGATAGACCTGCAGACTCCTCCTTCCGATCCATTTCTCTGATGCTGTGTGGGTTTCTCATGTTCTCCCCGCCACCGCGAGGAATTCCCTCGGGGACTCCCCTGACTGTCCACGCCCCAAAGACGTAAATAGTTTACAGGGCAAATGGCCTCTATAATACTGCCCTGGTGCATCTGGGCTGCTGATTCAATAGTGTGCATTTGCGTGTTTTTACGGAATAAATTAAATGGACTTGCGGAGAGAAAAGGGACTGCAAACATTACCCTGACGGTCGGTATTGACGCTATGGTGCAAATGGTATCTCGGAAAGTCAGATGCAATGATATAACGTAGAAGGCAATGTAATTTAGAAACGAATTTTCACTTTGAACACTTATATCACAAATAACACTTTAATGAATTGGAAATTAAAACGAATGGGCTCTTAATCACTTTTATAAATTCTTGCCTGAACCTTTTCTGAGACACCCCATAAATAAAGGTATTGATGCAAGCACTCAGAGACCTTAGCATATATCCGGACTGTTCCGCAATGCTAAATGGGTCGGTGTTATCTGTTGACGAAAGCTCCACGTCGAGGAAGTGTACACTCACGAAGCACACGAAGTTTACCATCCACAGTAGGACGAAGCTACCGGATATGGCCAGCAATAGAATGACGGACTTCCTTCTGTTCTCCACCTCTTGATCCGTGCCGCCCTCGTCCTTCGTGTTCCCTCGGAGACCGCTCCTCACCCTATTGGCGTGTACGATGTACCTCATTGTCAGGGCATTCAGGAGCATGATCAGTAAAATAGGCACAAATGGGGTTAAAATTGTATCGATGGTCAAAAGTGCTGGCCAAAACTGTGAGGTGTAGAAGTCTGGTGTTATGCCACAAGACCAGCCCACGTTGTCAATTATTTCTCGAGGTACGTAGACAAAATTTAGAGCTATATTTTCAATAATACAGAAGATACATGTCAGTGATATTACCAAAGCCGCTGTTCTCCCGGTGCAATATTTTGTTCGTAAATTCTGAGTACATATAGTGACAAATCGATCGAAGGTGAAGGTCACCGTTAACCACACAGAGCAGTCGATGCAAATAGAACTAAAGAAAATATTCAGTTTACAAATTTGAGTTATGTTGAGGAATGAATAAGGAAAATAGCCATCTGAAATCTCGGTAAGAATTACCTCGAAGATCAGAACCATTAAATCGGCTACGGCCATGGATATCAGATAGCGGGAGATACATTTGGAGAGTCCACACTTTCCCCGGGAGAGAATTACGATTGCCATCAGGTTAGCTGTAGGAAAGACGAAATTAAAATCACCAACATTCACTATTCCAGAAGAACATCAGTTTGACAGTTCAGCGGAAGTAAATGGAGTATATGAGACTGCCAACTACCCCTTTTACTCGTGTCGCCCACACATCTCTGATTCTGAGAAGGACATCTGTAAGATGGACCTCGCAAACTAATAGTGAATAAAATCCAGTGGCCAAGGCTATGGCTGGATTTACACAGTCGCGGCCGATCGCAGAACGATTATTAAGATGTCGGACGGGTCTAGTGGATATATATCAATCGTGAATTCCATTCGCCTGTTCACAGAGGAATGTGGAGAATAAAGAATCTCGGCCGATTTGCTCATCACACTCCAGCGTCATACCTTATGTTATAACCTTCCATATGCAGGCAAAACACAGCATCAACTTTAAAACAAGAAGAGTTTGATGATTACCGCAGTTGACAAGTATTGCGTGTAAATTTAAATCGCATCGAGATGCCCGCGGCGTGGCGTGGCCAGACTCGCATTGCTCACCATCAGTTGCAGGTAGAATTCGCGATGCACATATGACTGCAAATACTGCATCCAATTCATGCCTCTGCTAAACTATATTTCCTAACGCATTTGCGTTATAAGGCGTCCTATTTTTTAGCCCCTTTCCTTCAAGGCAAATTGACTGCTGTCTGACAGCTAAGCGACCTAGGATCGATACTGGTCACTGGTGCTGTTGGCACCTTCTCTCTGTGCTGGCGTGAGACAGTGCTTGATGGATTAGACAATAGAAAATACACAATAGGTGCAAGATTAGGCCATTCGGCCCTCCGAGCCAGCGCCGCCATTCAATGTGATCATGGCTGATCATTCACAACCAGTATCCCGTGTAATCTGCATTGTAAAAGGTGCTCGGCACACCGAGTGCCGATCATCTATCACACTGGTTCTATGTTATCCAACATTCACATCCAGTTCCTGCACACTAGAAGCTAATTATAGAATCCAGTTCACCTACAATCCAGCACGGGTTGTGAGAGGATAATAGAGCGCCCGTAACTTTGGGATGTGGATGGAGCCAGAGCTGACAGTTGAATCACCGCAATCTGCCGAGATCACGTGCAAATTTAACACATGATCCCAGGTCAGGATCAAACCGGATCTCTGGCGCTGTAAGGCAGCAGCTCTCCGAGCTCCGCTGATATGAGCGTTGTCCTTCTACTTGCGATGCACTGCTGGCTGGTAGGTTACCTGTCCAAATAACTTGTCCTTACTGCTTCGGCTCATGGCAAAAAGTTTGGGTAAATTGAGAAGAGCATGTCAGCGGAAAAGCAACCGGTGTATCCGATTGCAGTTGGTCGTGACACAGACCAGATTGACACGAACTTGCCGCCCTCAACATTCACTGCATTCGCTGTAAGTCCACTTCGATTTGGCGATGAAGAATAATTATAGTCCTGTGTTTTTCACAGCGCTAATTGAGTCAGAAGCGTCCGCACCAGCAACTGAGTGGTATCATACATGTGTGAGTATCAGTGTGCGACGGACGAAATATAAGCCGCACAATGCTGGATCAGTAACTCAAGCAATAATTAATAGCATATACTTGTTCAAAAGTGAAGGCGCGAGAACGAAACTTGGGCACAGAATAATAAAGGACTTACCAGGAATACCAACAACGACAAGGGTTGGGTAGAAAATGTTCTCTACCTGTTTGAGTACCGGCAGGTCCATGCCCAGAGACAATCGTCGTTTCCTGCCAGTGGTATGACAGGTCGCTTGCTTTTAAAGATAGCAGCATATTCTCCAGATAAATCATATGACCACTAATCAAGGCAAATTAATTGGGATTAGTGTCAGTTCGTTAAACAAACAAAGTTAACCTCATCACGTGAGCTGCTGCTAAGTACGTTATTGCGCAATAACTACCAGCGTTGTTCTGGAAAATAGATATTATGTTATTCTATTACAGGAAATAGGGAGAATTATAAGTAAGAACATATGTTTATTAGTCTATTCGCATTCTCTACTTCCTGCGGCAAAGCAATGTTGAATTATCCACACTTATCCATGTGCCTATCTCAAAGCTTCTTGCACGTCACTCTCAAATCTGCTTTCACTACCATCGCTGACAGCCCGTTCCACTACCTGCAAAACAACTTGGTCGCGTATCTGCTTTCATTTTTGACCCTATTACCTTAAACATATGCCCCCTTGTCCGTTCCAGCATGGACAAGCTTCTGACTGACTATCTCATCTCGGCCTCTCACAATTTTATATATTTATATTCCATCTCTCTACTTCCTTCGGCATTCCAGAGAAAGCGATCCAAGTTTGTTCAACTTCTCCTTGTGACAAACAGTCCAGTCGAGGCAGCATTCCAGTAAAACTCTTCTGCATTCACTCCAATGCCTCCATATCATTGCTGTAAGGGGGCAGATCTGCTAGGCGTCCAAATGAGGCCTAACCAAAGTGAAAGAGAACTACATCAAGACTTCGTGACCTTTCTAATTAAAGCCCTCCCAATGAAGGCATGCATTCCGTACACATCCTTTACTAATCGTTCTGCTTGTGGTGCCGCTTTCAAGGAGCTATGGATATGGACCCTAACAGTGTTCTGCACATTAGTGTCCTTAAGTGCCCTGTGTGGAGAGGATGTTTCCACTAGTGGGAGAGTGTACAACTAAAGCTCATAGCCTCAGAATTAAAGGATATTCTTTTAGTAAAGAGATGAGGAGGAATTTCTTTAGTCAGGGGGTGGTGAATCTGTGGAATTGATTGTCACAAAAGGCTGTGGTGGCCAAGTCAGTGGATATATTTAAGGCATAGATAGATACATTCTTCATTAGTACGGGTGTGAGAGGTTATGGGCAGAATGCAAGAGAATGGGGTTAGGAGGGAGAGATAGACCAGCCATGATTGAATAGCGTAGACTTGATGGGCCGAATGACCTAATTATGCTCCTAACACAGCCTCTAATGATCTTATGCTCCAACAAATGTATTTATAATTGATTTGGGATTTCACTTAACCTTATCCTCAAGGCAGACTTATGTAACCATTTTTTGTGGCTTCCGATATATTTTATGTTTCCCTGTACACCTTCTAAACTCTTGAAATTGACAAAGAGGTCCAATGCGGATGGGCGAAACGTTTGGCATATATGTGTCTGAAGGGCTCTATTCTATGCTGCACAATGCTTTGACTCAATGTTTCCCTAATTGTTCCCCATTCAGACTTTGCCTGGCATCAAGTTTGATCCCACCACCATCCCACTCCACCTACCTCCATCAACAAGGCAACGAAACTAAATAGCTGACGCACGGTAATCAACTCAGAAGATGTTATCACAGTGAATCACATCACATCGGCACTCGGGATGGTGGGAGGGATACCCCTCAGCAATTTGGAGGCAAAGTGGACGTTAGTGTTTAAGGAAGATAATTGGACTAATACTGCTCAGATGCAGGAGACGGTCCGGATCCAGTCGTAGATGAGGCTGTGAACGAGTTGGAGACTTGGGCAATTGCACACCTGGACGAACGACTGTTCGACGTACACGACAAAAATGCACGCATGTGTCCATTCGAGTGTACGTGGCTTCATCTTTAACTTGGTCAAAGTGAGAGGAGTCTAAAGAGAAGTTGTTCCGGGCGAGAAGATATTGCGCCAGCGGAGGAGAGTGTGAGTAAAGGGACATTGAATGTGTCCCTGCTCGAGGAAGATTCGGAGTGCCTTGAGACTCAGTGTAGGATGGAGGTGAAATGGAATTGGACGCCCATGGTGAAAATGAAGCAATGGGGGCCAAGATACTTAATGTTTGTTAAAGAGATGAAGGGCGTGTGAGTTGTGATTGACGGAGGTGTGAAGCGACTCAAGACGAGGGATGAAATGGAATCGCCGTACGTGGAGAAGGGTTCAACGGGGTAGGAGAAGGCAGTCACAATGGGTCTGTCAGGGCAGTCCGCTTTGTGGATTTTGGGAACGCGATAGATGTGGGCGACGTGGGGTGAGGAACGATGAGGGCAGAGGTTGTGGAGGGGAGATCGCCGGAGGCGGTGCGATCAGAACTGAATGGGACATGATACCCTGGAGTTCGTCTGTGGGGTCATGTTCGACGGGTAAGTATGAGGAGATGTCCGAGAGCTGATGGCTTACCTCAACTGGGTAAAGGTCAGCCCGCCTGATTACAATGGCATCTCCCTTGGTGGTGGGTTTTATAACAATGTCGGGATTGTTGCTGAGAAAGAGTAGGCCTGTGCGTTCAGAAGGGGTGAGATCCATAAGTGGAGTAGAGAATTCAAGACGGTTGATGTGTCAGCAGTTGGAAATAAAAACGTCCAGATAAGGCACACAGGATTTCACTGTTCCGGCTCAAAACGTGATACGGTCATGATACAGCAGGGGATCAATTGAATGGGCGGGCAGAGGGGAAGGAGGCTGCAAGGATTAACTTGACAGTCGGCATTGACTCGATGGTGCGAATGGTGTCTCGGAAAGTGAGATGCAACAATATAACATAGAGACAAAGTAATTTCGAAAGAAATTCTCAGTTTTCATCGAGATATTAAAGACAATTTATTGAATTGGAAAAGAATACGAATGGGCTCTTAATTATATTTTTTAGTTCCTCCCTGAATTTATTCTGGGACACCCCATAAATAAACTTGTTGGTGCAGGCACTCAGAGCTCTCAGCATATATCCGGACAGAGTTCATCCAAACGGGAGTAAATCTTATGTCGGTATTCTCTGACCGACAAATCAAGATCCTCGCTATGTCCCCCGTAAACCCCTCCCGTGCCTCCTACAATAACCTTGCAGATCTCACATTAGGTCCTGGTGATTTATCCACCTTATTGCTCTTCAAGTGCCTCAGCACCACCTCTTTCTCGATCTCAAACTGCTTCCGCATATTTGGATTCTTCACATTGATCACGCTGTCCTCCAAATCCTTCTTCTCCGTGAGTACGGATGCAAATTAATCGTTTAGCACCTCACCTACATCCTCCCACTCCGCATAGATACCATCACTTTTCCCTGTAGTCCTACTTCCTCCCAGGCCACCCTTTTCTTTTTAACATTGTCTAAGAATTGTTGAAGGTTTTCTTAATCCGAACCGCCAATGATATTTCATGGTCAATTTTTGCTGTTGTAATCGCCCGATTGAGTACTGAATACTCCTGCGCACTTTATATTCCTCATAAACCCCGTCAGATGCCATCTTCTTGCAAATAACAAGCGCTCCCGTTTTCTTCCCGACCACGTTTAAACCTCCTTGGCTATTCATGATTCCTTTAACATGACGTCCTTATCCCTCCCTCCCTACTAGAACATGCGGATCCTCCATTTGATCAGCTGGCCTTTAAACGAGTCCCATGTGTCTGCTGTGGACGCACCCAATTACAACTGCTCCAAATATACCCTCCCTTGCTCCTGCCTAATGACCTTGTAAACTACACCCTTCATGCATACCTATCCCTATTATAAATAATCTCAAAACGTTTAGAGTTTTGAACACTACCTTCAACATGCTCTTTTACCGCAACACCTTACCTGGCCAGACTTGTTTTCCAATACATGAGTATGGTCCCTCTTCGCGTCGGACTATGCACATACCTTTTAGGGAAATCTTCTTGGATACACTTAATAAATTGCACGCGTCCAATCCTCTTGCATTAAGTTACTGTCAGTATTGGGGAAGTTAACCTCACGCACTACAACTACCCTGTGCTTCTTCTATCATTGCATAATCGATATACATTCTTGGAGATTTTAATATTCACGTTTGCTGTCCTGCTAAGCTTCTTGTAAGCTTCTGCTAAGCTCGTTGTACCCCTGGGTACAATGACAATAAAGATATATTGTATTGTATTGTATTGTATTGTAAGTGAATTTATACATCTGGTTGAGTCTTTCAATCTGACTCTACTTACCACGGGTCCTACTCACAAGCTAGCCCAAACTCTCGACCTCGTGTTATCGTCTGGTTTTCCAATCTACAATATGGAAATAATTGATGCGTGTCTGTCAGATCATAGTGCTATTATATTTGATGCATCTCTGTCCTTCTCTCTCACCGATTCTCATCTCCTTATACGTTGCTCTCAGCATATTGAGGGTCTCAGTATATGCTCTAAGTATACTGTACTATTGATGCTTCTCCCCCCCCCCAAGCCTAAGCCTAAAGGTCTGCCTTGGCTTAATGGCACCACGAGAGCCCTAAGGATGGAGTGCAGAAGATTAGAACGGGGGTGGAAATGTGATTCAATTTTCCTTTGAAATTTTGAGAAACTATTTTCACAAATATCCTACAGTTGAATGGAAGCAAGTCTGAAGTCATCCTATTTGGACCCCCTGACCCTATCAAAGTGATAACCAACAGCCTTGGTAACCTATCCACCCTCGTTAAACCTCATATCAAGCACCTTGGTGTGATATTTGATTCCGCATTTAAGTTTGACAAGCAAGTAAATTCAATGGTAAAACCAGTTTCTTCCAGCTTCGCACCATAGCTAAAATCAAGCAGTTCCTTTCGTTCAAAGATCTGTAGAAAGTCATCCACGCCTTTATATCCACTCGCTTGGACTACTGCAACTCCCTGTATGCTGGGATCAGTTAGTTATCCCTGTCCCGCCTGCAATTGGTCCAGAACGCCGCAGCAAGGCTCCTTATAGATACCCGAAAGAGCGACCATATTAACCCTATTCTGGCCTCTCCCCACTGGCTGCCAGTACGGTTCAGAATCGATTTCAAGATTTTCTTGTTTGTCTATAAAGCCCTAAACGGGCTTCCCCCCCCCCATATCAAAAAACTTTTAACCCCTTACTCTACCTCCAGGTCCCTCGCGTCGGCTGACTTTGGGCTACTGGCTGCCCCGCGGTCCAGGCTGAAGCTCAGGGGTGACCGCGCTTTTGCGGTTGCAGCTCCGAGACTGTGGAACAGCATCGCCCTCCATATCAGATCTGCTCCGTCCGTCGGCTCTTTTAAGTCCAGGATCGAAACATACTTCTATTCTTTAGCGATTTGAAGCCTACTGAAGGGGCTGGGTTTTGTTTTGTGCTGCTCCCTTTGAACTGTGTTTTGTTGTACCTGTGTGCTGTGATGTCAGTTTCTTATTGTGGTTTTAGTACCGCTCTGATGTACAGCACTCATCGTGGGTTGTTTTTAAATGTGCTTTTATAAATACATTTGACTTGACTTGATTTGACTAACAGTATACTGCGAAGCACTCTGAAATAACTCATAGTATTTCAACGACTCACAGAATCGGGAGGCTTTTTACAACCGATAGCACAAAGATTAAATTCAGATTTTATTTGTTGATATTATGGACTTCTGGCTGTTCACCTTCCCTCTCGAGGATGTCCTGAAATCGGTCCGTGACATCTTGAACCCTGGCACCAGGGAGGCAACAGGCCATCCTTGAGTCTCGCCTACCTCCACATAATCTCCTGTCCGGACCTCGGACAATGGAGTCACCAATTACTATGACTCTGCCCGACGCCGGTCTCACCGGTCGAGTCTCATCGTTGATATTGGACCCACCGACCTGTCCGCCGTACATTCAATGGGCGTGCGTTGGGGAAAGAGATTGAAGGAATACTCTGACGGTCGGCATTGACTCCAGTAACATACCAACTACTGATATTAAGCTCACCTGCCGATAGTTCCCAACATTTTCCTTGCAGCCCTTCTTGAAAAGACCCACAACATTTGCCACCCTCCAATCTTCCGGCACTGTGTTTAAGAACGGCCTGTAAATGTCAACCAGGGATCCCGCAATTTCCTCTCTAATTTTCCGCAATGTCCTCGGTTATATTTGATCTGGTCCACCTGGAGCGAGAACGCCCTCGACCACCGCTACGCATCCATAAATAAGTGCCTACCCTTGCATTCTTCGACCACATTCCGGAAGGTCTGATCACCTAGATGCGCTACTATTCCCTGCCTGCAATCAAAACCTGAAGCAGGAAGAGCCGGTACAGAACTTTTCTAAATGCTGGTCAGTGGACACTGTCCCATGTGACGGCCGAGCCGGTGCATAAGTCAAACGACCCAGAGTGGTTAAAAGAAAGCTCGCTGTGATGTTGGCAAAGCCACCACGAATACCAAGAGACAATACCGAGGCAACCTTGAGTCCCATTGTAATAAGTCGAGCATCCGCAGACTGTGACAAGGCCTGAATACTGTCGCTGGAAGCAAGGCGAAGTCAGGCAACACCGCTGGTGATAGTGCGGCCATCGCTGACGAAATTAGTGCATTTTAGGCTCGCATTGAACGGGACGATGTCATCCTGACCATCAACGCGTTTCCACCCTATCCCAATGTCACTTGCAAACGTTAGAGCGGCCTTCCTGAAGGTAAACCCACGGAGAGCAACGGTTCCATGTGGAATCCATGGCTGCATCCTGAGGAACTGCGTGGACTAAATATCTTCGTGGATATCGTTAATATCGCCCTACTCCACTTTGAGGTACCCGCCTGCTCCAAGAAGAGCAGTTTCATTCCGTTGCCAAAGAAAAGCAAGATCTCATGCTTCAACTACTACCGTCCGGTCTTGACACCCACCATCATTAAGTGCGTTGAGTGACTGGTTGTGGAATGCATTAAACCAACCTACACGTGCAAGCTTGATAAACAACAAAATGTTTTAAATTAGTATCGGTTGTTTAAATAATCAAATTAAGCCAGATTACCTCTGCCACTGCTATCGACGTCTACTGTATAATAACTACCAGAGAAGTCAATTACTATATGGATATTATATTGTTATGGTCTATCAAATAAGGAGAATTCTAAGAACACACATTTCATTATCGATTAGTATTTTCCGCTTCCTGCAGCAAGTAAGTTTGAAATACCCATGCATATATGTGTGCTGATCTAAAAGCCTATTAAACGAGACTCTCCTATCTCCTTCCATTTCCATCCCTGGTAGGGTGTTCCACGCTGCCACAGCGAGAAGTATACAAATTCCACCTAGGTAACATTCGAGGTCAGAATTGGACCTGGTTGTCTGATAATATGAGGCCAAGTCTCCAGTTGCTGTGCCTGTGCCCAACTTACCAAAGCCGATAGACAGACATACCGATGTTGGGAACATATATGTAACTATATGTAACCGTGCAATGCAGAGGGCAGTGTTGTGGTTTGCAATCTGGATATAGTCCCTCTTGAAAGTAAATGATAGAGGGTAGAATTCGACGAGTTTACACGTGTTAATCGTTGAGGTGCGCTCATACATTCTGTCGGTAGGGAGCGATTTTAGGATTAATTGACTGCAACTATTTCCAACTCCTAAAACTTGCAACATCACGATGGAAAGGAATCATCTAAAAAAACCAGACATTAAGCAGTTTCTAAAATGCAAGCCACGAATTTGGACATTTAGCTGAGATTGTTGGGATGATGGGATATCATTACCGATGCAATACAGGAATACAGGCAGTGGAATATACACGTGCATTATGATCATAAGTAATAGGAGAAGAATGAGCCCATCCGGTCCCATCAAGTCTACGCCGCTATCCTATCGTGGCAGATCTACCTCTCCCTCCAAACCCCATTCTCCTGCCTTATCCCCATAACCCCTGAATCCCGTACTAATCAAGAATTGAACTATCCCTGCCTTAAAAATATCAATTGCCTTAGCTTCCACAGCGTTCCGTGGCAATGAATTCCACAGATTCACCACCCTCTGACGAAATAAATTCCTCCTCATCTCCTTCCGAAAGGAACGCCCTTTAATTCTGAGTTCCACAACTGTCCCGCTGGTGGACACATCCTCTACACACGTACTCAAAGACTGACTCCAGTTTGCAAAGACTGGATCCGTCCCCACCCACTCTTCCCCTAGCATCAATTCGCACCTACTCAGAGACTGGTTGGAGTGACTGGCCCCTCTCCCCCCCCTCCCCCCACCCCACACCACCCCTCTGCAATCACCAATTTGCACATCCACACAGAATGACACAAGTTTCACAATAGAAATTGCGGAGGTGGAGAGGCTATTTAGAAAACAGAAAAGCCGGAAATCTCCAGGACCGGACAATGTTTCCCTCTCTACCCTCAAGCTCTGTGCCGATCAACTGGCACCGATCTACACAGACATTTACAACCCGTCCCTGCAAGCCTGCACTGTCCCTGCCTGCTTCAAGGTCTCCAATATCGTCCCTGTACCCAAAAAGACAAGGATGACTGGTCTTAATGACTACAGACCAGTCACACATGAAGCCATTTGAAACATTTGTGCTGGCCCAGCTGAAAAACATCACAAACACCCCTATTGAACACCCTGCAGTTTACATACAGGGCTAATAGATCAGTGGATGACGCAGTCAACCTAGGCCTGCACTTCATCCTCCAGCACCTAGACCGCAAGGAGACCGATGCCAGGATTCTGTTTGTGGACTTTAGCTCTGGTTTTAACACCATTGTGCCAGAGCTACTACACTAGAAACTCTCCCATCTGACTGTGAACCCCTCTGTCAGTGGATCATCAACTTCATGATGGACAGGAAGCAGCATATGAGGCTGGGAAAACACACCATGGACCCGCAGACGCTCAGCATAGGAGCACCGCAAGGCTACGTACTCTCCCCTCTCTCTACACCAACGACTGCACCTCCCCAGTCTCCTCTGTCAAGTTCCTCAAGTTTTCGGATGACACTGCCCGGATTGGACTGATCCAGAATGGGGAGGAATCGGCCTACATACAGGAAGTGACACAGCTGGCATCCTTGTGCCATCGCTACAACCTGAAGCTCAATGCTCTCAAGACAGTGGAACTAATTGTAGACTTTCGAAGAGATCCCCCTCCCCTCCCCCACTCACCATCAACAATACCATAGTCACATCTGTGGAGTTACTTAGGTTCCTTGGAACCATCATCTCCAGTGACTTTAAATGGGGAGGGGGGGGGGGGCACCATCGACTCCACAGTCACAAAGGTCCAACAGAGGATGTACTTCCTGCGGCAACTGAGGAAACGCAATCTGTCACATGCCATTGCCTGTTGGGAGCTTGAAACAGATCGTTCGCACAGCTGAGAAGGTTGTTAGCTACAACCTTCCCCCCATTGACGAACTATATACTGCAAGTTCAGGAAGCGAGCGGGCAAGATCATCCCCGACCCTTCTCACCCTGGCCACAAACTCTTTAAAGCACTTCCATTTGGAAGGTGACTCCGGACTGCCAAAGCAGTCACAGCCAGACATAAAACCAGCTTTTTTTCCACGAGTGATTGTTCGGCTCAATAAATAAAGTATGTAGTCTCGTGTTGTCATTTGTGAGCGGAGCACCAAGGCACATTCCTTGCATATGCATACATGGCCAATAAACCTATTCATTCATTCATTCATTCATTCATTCATTCATTCATTCATTCATTCATTCATTCATTCATTCATTCATTCATTCATTCATTCATTCATTCATTCATTCATTCATTCATGCATTCATTCATTCATTCATTCATTCATAACCACTCTATCCACGATATAACGACAATACTTTGTAATCACTCACTTTAAGAGACGGCAATGTCTGCACTGCGTGGAGCAATCTGAGGTACAAAGAAAGAGGAGCAGTATCCAGACTTCCTGGTGCAAGCAGGCAACGGTACGAACTGAAGTTTACGCGCAATTTCGCTGACGCCATTTAAAAAACAAACGACATGTTGGAATTTTTCGAAGCATTTCCTTAACAAGGTGCAGTGTCGCCTGCCGGATATTTCTAATCGTTTATGATATTGTATAGGTTTGTGCAAAATTGTTGCGCTGGAGACTGTTTAACCCATCCTTTCACGGCAGTGAAAAAAGACCAATACGTTCCAATTTCATTTTCTATTATTCGTTGTGCCGACAATCTTGAAGTCCTCTTGATAATCTTTCACACAAAAGTATTTCAGACATTGGTTTCTACCTCTGCTCTTGGGTAAACTGTTGCTGAATTTAGGATGCTATTTTAATGTTTCAATAAATTTCATTATATCTATACACAGAAGGAGAAAGTGCCGGAGTAATTACATGTCAGGCACAATCAACAGAGCAATTAGATATGCCCGGTCACAGACCCTTTATTAGGTTCTCCTTCAGAGCCACACGTTTGTTTTATTGGCCTTTCTCGTCTACTGCCTATGTATTTATTACAAATTCATTTGCATTAATCCTATTGTGGCGGATCAGGCCACTCCTCGGGTCAGCCCCCTCGTTACGTGACGGACAGGTAAAAGGGGTTAAAAGCCAGACCAAGGGAAGGCGTGGTTCATTCCCTTGGAGAACTACGCTGTGGGCACCAGCTCACAGCCTAATAAAGAATCTAAACACTGCCTGGCGTCTTGCCTTTTCTCTGGCCTCCGCCAGGCCACTACACTATAGCCCATAGTTATTGTTTGAAAGATACAGCATGAACACCGTCATTCCGGCCCACCGAGTCCATGCCGACCATCGATCATCCGTTCACACTAGTTCTATTTCATTCCATTTTCTCGTCACTCCCTGTGCATTGAGGAAATATTATAGAGGACAATTATCCAGCAAACCCACACGTCGCTGGCATGTGGCGGGAAACCGCAGGAACCCGATGCGGTCTCATGGAGAGCACGAATACTCCACATAGATAACACTATAAGATGGAATCAAAAAATCGGGTCGCTATGAGGCAGCGGCTTTACCAGCTGCGTCAATGGGCCGCCCAATTTCCCTTGTACATTACACGCGATTCAGACCGATTAATTAGATACATTGCTCAGGTTTCCCCTTCGAAACGAAAAGTGAGACGCACCTATATAGTTAATGCTTCCTCAACTATAATATCCTCCAGCCGCCAAGCAAAGTTTTTGTAAACTATCTCTGCTGCAACCAAATACTTTCCATTATATGGTGAAAAGAATTGGACACATAACGTCCCGCTGTCCGAAGAAGTGTCCCGACCCGCCATGCCACCAATCCATTTTCATCGGAGCTGCCGATCTGACCGATGCGTTAATCCGACCTGTTGCATCTTTTTTGTAAACCGGTACCTGCAGACCCTTGTGTACAATAGTTTATCAGTCCGATCTCAGATGGGTTTATTATCCCAGTCACTGTGAAATGTTGCCTTTTGGGAGGTCAATGTGAGGCGAAGCTATAAGATTGACACCAGGACCTAACAACACTAATGTGCAGAACGATGTGAGGGTCCAGACCCATAGCTCCCTGAAAGTGGCACCACACGCAGAAATATTGGTAAAGGGGGTGGATGGAATGCTTGCCTTCATTTGGCGGGCTTTGATTACAAAGGTCATGAAGTCATGATGCAATTCTCTCACACTCCGGTTAAGGCTCACTTGGAGTGTTGTGTGCCTGTCTTGCTGCAGTGATGTGGCATCTTTGGAGTGGGTGCAGATGTGTTTTACTGGAATGCTGCCTCGATTGGACTGTATTAGTTAAAGAAGAGCATGGGCAAACTTGGAAAGCTTTCTCTCAATGACGAAGGACGAAGAGAGATGTGATATTAATTTATAGAATTATGAGAGGCATAGATGAGGTAGACTGTCAGAAAATTGTCCATGCTGGGATGAACTAGAGAACATATATTTAAGGTGAGAGTGTCAAAGTTTCAAGCAGGTAATGGAGAGTGCCTGGAACAGGCTGCCAGGGATGGTGGTGGAAGCAAAAGTGAGAGTGTGGTGCAAGAGGCTTTTAGGTAGGCACATGGATATGCGTGGATAATTCAATATTACACTGCTGTAGGAAGCATAGAATGCGAATAGACTAATTAATATATGTTCGTACTAAATATTCTCCCTATTATCTGTAATATAATAACATAATATCTATTTTATAGGACAACCGACATTGCTGGCAGTTATTACGCAATAACATACTTAGCAGTAGCTAACGTGAGCAGGCTACCTTTGTTTGTTTAACTGACTGACACTAATCCCAATTAATTTGCCTTGATAATGTTTTCTCTGGAGAATATGCTGCTAACTTTAAAAGCAGCGACCCGTCAGACCACTGGAAGTAAGCGTCGATTGTCTCTGGGCATGGAACTGCCGGTACTCAACCAGGTCGAGAACATCTTCTACCCTATCCTTGTCATCATTGGTGTTCCTGGTAAGCACTTTGTTGATCTGTACCCAAGTGTCTCTGTCGAGCCTTTACTGTCAAAAAAAGTATGCGTTCTTAATTATTGCTTGAATTACTGATCCAGTTATAACTACAGAAAATTCAAACTACGCTATCTAATTTATTGCCAATAGATTCAGTATTGCTTAGACAGGCAGATGGACAGGCAGGGATCGGAGGATGTAGACCAAATGTAAACGTGAGCTTTCTTTAAATTGGCGTTATGTTTGGTATAGACATTATAGACTGAAGGACCTGCTCCCGTTATGTACCCAATATACTTTAATGATACCCTTGGTAAGAAGATTCGTTGGCCACCGAGTCCACACCGAGCATCGATCACCCATTGAAAACAAGTCTGTGTTATCCCACTTTCTCATTCAATCCCTGCACAAGACGGGCAATTTTACAGAGGCCAATGAACCTACAAACTCGCACGTCTTTCGGATGTGGGAGGAATCCGGAGCACCCGGAGGAAACCAACGTGGCAAAGGCAGAGCGTTCAAGGTTCACCCATACATGATTGGGTTGTGCTGGTGTTCTATGTTCGATTGTGTCTGTCCTTGCGGCGCACCTTGCTCTGTGATCGGAAAAAGCTTTCATATTATCGATAGGGAGGGCAATTAATCTGTCAATTGTCAATAATATCGGGCGCGAGCCTTAGGTTGGAAAAACGGGTATATCTTCGTGCGTTAGTGCGATTGGATTGGTTACGTTCCATTGCCCGGCGGCGGCTTCAAAAGTCGGGAGCCCCGATCGTCTCGAGGCAGCAGTTTGACCTCCTAACCACGGGAGAAGGACGAGGAAGAGATAAGACTTTTATTTGCCTCCCATCACAGTGAGGGTGTGTCTGGAGCAATCACTGTGATGGTTGTTTGTGTTAAATTGTAATTGTGTGTCTTGTGTTCTTTATTGTCTACTGCCGGACCCTGACGTGAGAGGACGCTGGCGCTGTTTGTTCGCCGCTTCTCCGTCAGGACAAATCTTTTGTTTGTTTGTTTGTTTTTATGCCTTGTTTGATCTGTGAAGCGTCTTTGAGTATCCTGAAAAGCGCTATATAAAATAAATGTATTATTATTATTATTATTGTTATTATTATTATTATTATTATTAAGTTGGGCATACTCAATTTTGCGGAGGCCACCCAATTTAAAATAAATCATAATGTTGTTATAACTTTTCCAATCGAAAATCAGACGAGCTCCCGCAACGGCACACCTGCTTGTGCATCTCATATTCGCCGGTTCGCACACTGAATTAACACATTCGCACACATGTACGACACGAATCTGTAGCTCGTGCAGATACTTCTGACTCCATTAGCGCTGGGAAAATAAACATGACTGTAATTAGTCTTCATCGCCAAATCGAAGTGGACTGAGAGCGAATGCAGTGAATGCTGCCAACTGTGATAGGAAAGGCGGCAAGTTGGGTCAATCTGGTTTGTCTCGCGACCAACTGCAATCGGATACACCGGCTGATTTTCCTTTGACATGCTCGTCTCAATTTACCAAAAGTTCTGTCCTGAGCCAATGCACTAGCGACAACTTATTTGGACAGGTAATCTAACAGCCAGGAGTGTGTCGCAAGTAGGACAACGGAGCACATCGCATAGAAGCGGAGCTCGGATAGTTGCTGCCTAACAGCACATTATTAGTTTGCGAATTGCATCTTTCCGATGTGTTTTTCAGCATCAGAGATGTGTGGGCGACACGAGTAAAAAGAGCAGGTTACAGAATCAAAGAAGTCATTAACATTCATATGAAGAACTGTCGAATTGATCTTCATCTGGAATATTGAATGTTGGTAATTTTTATTTCATCTTCCCTACAGCTAACCTGATGGCAATCATAATTCTGTCTCGGGGAAAGTGTGGACTCTCCAAATGTATCTCCCGCTATCTGGTATCCATGGCCGTAGCTGATTTAATGGTTCTGATCTTCGAGGTAATTCTCTCCGAGATTTCAGATGGCTATTTTCCTTATTCATTCCTCAACATAACTCAAGTTTGTAAACTGAATATTTTCTTTAATTTTATTTGCATCGATTGCTCTGTCTGGCTAACGGTGACCTTCACCTTCGATCGATTTGTCACTATATGTACTCAGAAGTTACGAACAAAATATTGCACCGAGAGAACTGCGGCTTTGGTGATATCACTGACATGTATCTTAAGTATTATTCAAAATATACCTGTTTATTTTGCCTGGGTACCTCGGGAAATAATTGACAACGTGGGCTGGTACTGTGGCATAACCCCTGACTTCTACACTTCACAGTTATGGGCAGCACTTTTGTCCATCGAAACAATTTTAACCCCATTTGTACCAATCTTACTGATCATGCTGCTGAATGCCCTGACAATGAGGTACATCATACACGCCAACAGAGTGAGGAGCCGTCTCCGAGGGAACACGAAGGACGAGGGCGGCACGGATCAAGAGGTGGAGAACAGAAGGAAGTCCATCATTCTATTGCTGGCCTTATCCGGTAGCTTCGTCCTACTGTGGATGGTAAACTTCGTGTGCTTCGTGAGTGTATACTTCCTCGACGTGGAGTTGTTAGCAACAGATAACAACGACCCATTTACCATTGCGGAACAGTCCGGATACATGCTGAAGGCTCTGAGTGCCTGCACCAACACGTTTATTTATGGGGTGTCCCAGAAAAAATTCAGGGAGGAATTTATAAAGATGATTAAGAGCCCATTTGTTTTTATTTCCAATTCAGTAAAGTGGTTGAAGTGAAATAAGTGTTCAAATTGAAAATCCGTTTCATAATTACATTGTATTCTATGTTATATCATTGCATCTGAATTTTCGAGATCCCATTCGCACCATCGGGACAATAACGACGCTCAGGTTAATACCTGCTGTCCGTTTCCCCAGTGCATTCCCATTCAATTTATTCCTTAACTATCCACTCAAATGCCCACTAATGAACCAGCAGCCCAGATGAATCAGGGCAGTATTATAGAAGGCATATAGCCTGTCAACGACTTGCGTCTTTGGGACGGGGAAGGGAACTGCAGCCCCCTAGGGAATATTCCGCGGTGGCAATAGACAATACCCAATAGGTGCAGGAGGAGGCCATTCGGCCCTTCGAGCCAGCACCGCAATTCAATGTGATCATGGCTGATCATTCTCAATCAGTACCCCGTTCCTGCCTTCTCCCCATACCCCCTGACTACGCTATCCTTAAGAGCTCTATCTAGCTCTCTCTCTTAAATGCATTCAGAGAATTGGCCTTCACTGCCTTCTGAGGCAGAGAATTCCACAGAGTCACAACTCTCTGACTGAAAAGGTTTTTCCTCGTCTTAGTTCTAAATGGCCTACCCCTTATTATTAAACTGTGGCCCATTGTTCTGGACTCACCCAACATTGGGAACATTTTTCCTGCCTCTAACGTGTCCAACCCCTTAATATTCTTATACGCTTCGATAAGATACCCTCTCATCCTTCTAAATTCCAGTGTATACAAGCCTAGTCGCTGCAGTCTTTCAACATATGACAGTCCCGCCATTCCGGGAATTAACCTAGTAAACCAAAGCTGCACGCCCTCAATAGCAAGATTATCCTTCCTCAAAGTTTGAGTACAAAACTGCACACAGTACTCCAGGTGCGGTCTCACTAGGGACCTGTACAGCTGCAGAAGGGCCTCTTTGCTCCTATACTCAACTACTCTTGTTATGAAGGCCAACATTCCATTGGATTTCTTCACTGCCTGCTGAACCTGCATGCTTCCTTTCAGTGACTGATGCACTAGGACACCCAGATCTCGTTGTACGTCCCCTTTTCCTAACTTGACACCATTCAGGTAATACTCTGCCTTCATATTCTTACCACCAAAGTGGATAACCTCACACTTATCCACATTAAACTGCATCTGCCATGCATCCGCCCACTCACACAACCTGTCCAAGTCACCCTGCAACCTCATAGCATCTTCCTCACAGTTCACACTACCACCCAGCTTTGTATTATCTGCAAATTTGCTAATGGTACTTTTAATCCCTTCATCCAAGTCATTGATGTATATTGTAAATAGCTGCGGTCCCAGCACCGAGCCTTGCGGTACCCCACTGGTCACTGCCTGCCATTCCGAAAGGGACCCATTTATCCCCATCTTTGCTTTCTGTCTGTCAACCAATCTTCTATCCATGTCAGTACCCTACCCCCAATACCATGTGCTCTAATTTTGCCCACTAATCTCTAATGTGGGACCTTGTCCAAGGCTTTCTGAAGGTCAAGGTGCACCACATCCACCGGCTCTCCCCTGTCAATTTTCCTAGTTACATCCTCAAAGAATTCCAGAAGATTATTCAAGCATGATTTCCCCTTCGTAAATCTATGCTCACTCGGAACGATCCTGTTACTACTATCCAAATGCTCCGCAATTTCGTCTTTTATAATTGACTACAACACCTTCCCCACCACTGATGTAAGAATAACTGGTCTATAATTTCCCCTTTTCTCTCTCCCTCCTTTCATAAAACGTGGGACAACATTAACTATCCTCCAATCCACAGGAACTGATCCTGAATCTATAGAACATTCAAAAATGATCATCAATGCTTCCACAATTTCTAGCGCCACCTACTTAAGTACCCTGGGATGCAGACCATCAGGCCCTGGGGATTTTATGAGCCTTGCGTCCCATCAGTCTACCCAACACTATTTTCTGCCTAATGTGGATTTCCTTCAGTTCCTCCATCACCCTAGGATCTCTTGCCACTAGAACATCTGGAAGATTGCTTGTATCTTCCTCAGTAATGGCAGATCCAAAGTACCGGTTCAACTCGTCTGCCATTTCCTTGTTCCCCATAATAAATTCCCCTGCTTCTGTCTTCAAGGGACCCACATTTGCCTTGACTATTTTTTTCCTCCTTACATACATAAAAAAGCTTTTACTATCCTCCGTTATATTATTGGCTAGTTTACCCTCGTACCTCATCTTTTCTCCCCGTATTGCCTTCTTAGTTAACTTCTGTTGCTCTTTAAAAGAGTCCCAATCCTCTGGCTTCCCACTCTTCTTTGCTTTGTTGTACTTCTTCTCTTTTATTTTTATGCTGTCCTTGACTTCCCTTGTCAGCCACGGGCGCCTCTTACTTCCCTTAGAATCTTTCCTCCTCTTTGGGATAAATTGATCCTGCAACTTTCGCATTATTCCCAGGAATACCTGCCATTGCTGTTCTACCGTCTTCCCTGTTAGGGCCTCCTTCCAGTCAATTCTGGCCAGCTCCTGCCTCATGCCTCTGTAATCCCCTTTACTATACTGTAATACTGACACTTCCGATTTTCCCTTCTCCCTCTCAATTTGTACAGTAAAACTTATCATGTTGTGATCACTGCCTCCTAATGGCTCTTTTACCTCTAGTCCCCTTATCAGATCAGGATCATTACACAACACTAAATCCAGAATTGCCTTCTCCCTAGTAGGGTCCAGTACAAGCTGTTCTAAGAATCCATCTCGGGGGCACTCAACAAACTCACTTTCCTGGGGTCCATTAGCAACCTGATTTTCCCAGTCTACCTGCATGTTGAAATCTCCCATAACCACCGTAGCATTACATTTGCGACATGCCGATTTTAGCTCCTGTGTCAACTTGCACCCTACGTCGAGACTACTGTTTGGGGGCCTGGAGACAACTAAAGAAGGGTTCCGAGCTGCAACATCGCTTATCCATGTCTCCAGGGAAGCTCTCTGCTCCGCTGAGTTACTCGGCATTCTGTGTCTATCGAGAGAGAGGTGATGTTTCCGGTCGAGTGATTTCTTCACATACAGTAAAGTCCTGTGTGAAGCTCTGGTCAGCATGTTACGGACAGTATTTGCGAGCAGCAGAAGTGTTGCTGAACAAGATGAATTTCAGCAATCTATATCCACCGACCGGCCCCGTACAAAGGCAGCCTCGCCAAGAGTCTGTCTCGTCTTTCTCGTCCCTTTGTAGATATCCCGGTTCTAGTCTGAGCTCGGCCGCAGTCGTGGTATTGTTTACGAATTCTCCCTGATGGGGCGTGTATTTGCTCCGTGAGCTCTGGTTTCCTCCGACATCCTAAAGCTGTGCGGGTTTTGTAGTTTCACGTGCGTTTGGAAATTTTACATATTGTGTAGGGATTCGACAAGAATGTGGAATAACATAGAACTAAACACGCTCCTAGGCACGTACCATAATGCCTCCACAACCCCCTCGGCCGCTCCCCGGCCGAACCTACTGACGGCGAAGCCCCACCTACCCGAACAGATCACCCCGTTGGTCCCATATCGTGCCTGTCGACGCCACTGACGACCTTACCCCACACTCCGTCCGCCGGCGGGCCGGTGCGGTTGACTCCTCCGTTCCTACCCTCTTATCCGGCCACCGCATCTGTCGGCTCACATCGGTTCCAGACGCTGTTCCTTGCAGAAGGGTCCATGCAGCCGACTCCAGCAACTTCACGTTCATAAGTTCATAAGTGATAGGAGCTGAATTAGGCCATTCGACCCATCATTTCTACTCCACCGTTCAATCATGGCTGACCTACCATTTCCTTCGAACCCCATTTTTCTGTCTTCTCTGCATAACGACCGACATCCGTACTAATCAACAATCTATCTCTCTATGCCTTAAAAATGTCAAATGACTTGGTCTCCACAGGCTTCTGCGGCAATGAATTCCACAGAATCACCACCCTCTGACGAAGGAAATTCCTCTTCATCTCCTTCCTAGTGGAATGTCCTTTACTTCTGAGGATATGAGCTCGTGGAAACATCCACTCCACATCCACTATCTAGGTTTTTCACTATTCGGTAAGTTTCAAAGAGGCCCCCCCCTCATCCTTCTAAACCCCTCTCCAGATTTCCAACAGGGAAGTTCAGTAATAGCATCACACGTACACTACAATTCCGTAGTCTCAGCACCCATCATCTCCCAATGCACTTCACCCTTGCAGCCCTGGATCCCCCTTCCCTTCCACCCCCAGCACTCACCATTGTCGTGTTTTTACCATCTCTGGCCTCCCTCTTCAGGGTCCAGTACAGTCAGTCCTCCACAACCGCCTTATCTTCTTATCCCATGCATCTACATGTCTATGAAAACCCCCGCACCTGCGCCCAACCTGTGTTTCCGCCATAGTGTAGAGAACTTCCTCCGCTCCACGTCTTCGTTTTTTTTTCTACACCAAGGAGGCTTTCCCTCCCGGCAATTACACATTTTACAGTCTCCAACATTTGCACTTGGCGTCATCCTGCCGGCCTTCTACCCTCACTGGACTATGTTACTTCGAACACCCGCTGTGACATCCACCGTTTTCAATTCTCTCCCACACTGACCCACGCGGGTCGCACGCGTCTCAACGCACAACCCTCCGCTCTCCAAAAAGAAACCCGACATTGTTATTAAACCCGCCGACAACGTAGATGCTGTTGTAGTATGGCGTGCTGACCTCTACTGTGTGCATTCCAGACACCAGCTTTCGGACACCTTTTTATTCCTGCTATTCCTAGTTCAGTTAATTTATTGTCACGTTTACCGAGATACCGTGAAAATGCTTTCGTTGCGCGCCAACCAGTCAGCAAAAAGACAATAAATGATTACAATGGATCCATTTTCAGTGTATAGATACATGATGAGTGGATAACGTGTAATGCAAGGTAAAGCTAGCAAAGTCCGATCAAGGATAGTCCAAGAGTCACCAAAGAAATAGATACTAGTTCAGCACTGCTCTCTGGTTGTTGTAGGATGATTCAGTTGCCTGATATCAGCTGGGAATGTACCGTCCCTGAATCTGGTGGAGTGGGTTTTTACACTTCTATACACTTCTATACACTAGGCTGAGGGTAGAGGAGTCATTAGCCCATGACCCCACAGATGATCACCAGACCATCCTCTCCCTACTGTTTCTGATCTCACCGACTGAAGTTCTCCTCTCTACAGCCTCAAACAATTACCCATTCCCGCACTGCTCGCGTGTATCACCACCCCAAAATCTACAAAGCAGATTGGCCTGGCAGACCCATTATGTTGGCCTGCTCCAATCCCGCTGAACTCATCTCCACTTACCTCGATTCCATCCCATCCCTCCTTGTCCGTTCCATTCCCAACTACACCCAAGCCACCTCACGCACCCTTCATCTCATCAATAACTTTCAGTTTCGAGACAACCGTTGCTCAATTTTCCCCTTGCACGTTCAGTCCCTTCAGTCCTCCATCCTCCACTTTGTCTCAAGGCCCTCCACTTCTCCGTCGAGCAGAGACAAATTCAATGTCCCTCTACTAACAATCCCCTCCGCTGGCGGGATTTCTCCGCGCCCTGGACACGGGCCACGTCAAGCGTGTATTCAATGCGTGAATGGAGGCCTGGTTCATTCGAATGGGCACCAGCTATGCCTGTCTTTTTTTCAGTTATGTCCGACATTAAACATAACCGACGAAGGTTAAAAATAATTCGGGGAAGGGTACAAGGAAGGAAGAATACATGGATACTTTGATCACTCAAGCATTATGTAAAAAAAATAAAAACTGCATGTAATCATTGTATCATCAGTTATCAAAAAAATCTGTCGGTGCTGCGAGTGATTGAAATACTCTGGGCTGTTTCAGAGATTTTCGCAGTTTTCATTATTAAGATCTTGAATAAACTGACTTGTGTGAGAAACCCGCCACTGCTCGTTGAGATGTCGTCGTGTCTCTGCCGTTCTGAGCTGTCATTAACAGGGCAAGAGGGCCGCAGGTGAAAGCGAGATTCAGGGAGAAGGTTAAAGGAAAAATTCGCTCAAACATCTCCTTGTAGTTGACAACCACTAATCGGGGCATCGTTCTGGCAAAACTCTCCTGCAGCGTCCTCTTTCCCTGTCCATAGTTCCTGTAATGGAGCTACTATAACTATAATTATAACTACAACTTTTGAACTGTAACTGTGGGAGCTGGCTTTCCTTACGATTGTGTGGAAAAAAATCGAACTGAATACGCCTATGTTTATTAGTTTTTCCAAAGTACAGCACCTCACACTTATCAGGATTGAATTCCACCTAGCATTGCTCAGCCAATTTAACGAACTGATCAATATCATCCTGCAACCTATAATTATCTTCCTCACTGCGAACAAAACCATTATTTTTCGAGATATATGCAGACTTACTGATCATGTCCCACTGTGCTCATATGCAGATCATAAAAGCAATAAGGGCGCCAGTACAATCCTTTACATAGACAACTGAACATCTTCCTCCAAACAAAAAGAGACGTCCAAATAACCCTGAAAGTGGTGGGTGCCCGGAACGCGCTTCCAGAGTTGGTGGTGGAGACAGTTTCTGCAGTAGCATTGAGGAGACTTTTGGATTGGCAGATGCACATGCAAGGAATAGAGAGGTATGGATCATGTGAAGGAACATGAGATTTGTTTAGGATGCTATCGTGTTCAACACGTGCAGTTATGGCCGAAGGGCCTATCTTTGTGCTCTCCCTTTTTTGCCTGCCTGTATTATAATGAATGGCGGGCCCCGGAGAGTATTGAGCGACGGGGGGTCATTAATGGGCAGGTTTATGGATCTCTGAAATTGGCAAGCATAAGTTCCTGGAGAAGGCTGGTGTGATGCTTAGCGTCAATAGATGGGACATAGAATATTGATTGATTGCTGATTGTTTTATTAATCTGGAACAATGCCACGGCGGTATTCAGAGATGACATATCGAACCTTCCAATATGTCATCGCCGAATACCGCCATAACATATTTCTAAAGGACCAAACATTCTAGTGGGATTAAATTAAAGGCCACCCAATGGACAACAAGAGGTAGCGGATCACCTATGGCGACAGAGTGCGGAAGGATACAAGAACCGTAGGGTTGTAGTGGTGGATGAATTAAATGTCCCTCATATTGACTGGGACTTACTCAGTACAAAAGGACTAGGCGGCGCAGTATTTATTAGATGTCTCCAAGAAGGATTCCTTACACGGTAGGCGAATTGCCAGATTCCAGGAGGGACCATGCATTGGAAAATGACTCTGACCAGATGATTGGTATAGCAGTAGAATAGCATTTTGGAGACGATCATTATATGTTTTAAGATTGTTCTGTATGGGGGGGTGTCTGGATGTTGTGGAGAGAACTGAGTCGGGGAAAGCACACTGCCATGTCATTAGGTTCGAGCAAGGATGGGTAGATTTGGAGCAATGGTTATTTCGTCAGTCCACAGCTGACATGTGGAGGTCGTTTCAAGGCCAGGAGCAGCATGTTCTAGTAAGGAGAGGGGATAAGGATGACAAGGTTATAAAACTGGTCAGGCAGGAAAATAAGCGTTTGTCAGTATAATGTGGATAAATGTGAGGTTATCCACTTTGGTGGCAAGAATGGTGTCAGGTTAGGGAAAGGGGAAGTACAACAAGACTTGGGTGTCCTTGTACGCCAGTCACTGGAAGTAAGCGTGCAGGTACAGCAGGCAGTGAAGAAAGCTAATGGCATGGTGGCCTTCATAAGGGGAGGAGTTAAGTATGGGAGCAAGGAGGTTCTTCTGCAGTTGTACAGGGCCCTGGTGAGAACACACCTGGAGTGTTGTGTGCAGTTTTGGTCTCCTAATTTCAGGAGAACTTGCTATTGAGGGAGTGCAGCGAAGGTTCACGAGGTTAATTCCCGGATGACGGGACTGTCATATAATGGATGAAAGAATAAAGCGACTGGGTTTGTATTTACTGGAATTTAGAAGGATGAGAGGTGATCTTATAGAAACATAGACAAATTCTTAAAGGATTGAACACGCTAGATGCAGGAAATATGTTCGCGATGTTGGGGGAGTCCAGAACCAGGGGCCACAGTGTACCAGGGGCCACACAATAAGGGTCGGCCATTTGGAACTGAGATGAGAAAAATAAAATCACTGAAAGTTGAGAATTTGAGGAATTCTCTGCCTCAGAAGGCAGTGGAGGCCGATCCACTGAATACATTTAAAAGATAGTTAGATAGAGCTCTTAGGGCTAGCGAAATCCAGGATATGGGGAGAAGGCAGGAACTGATCACATTGAATGGCAGTGCTGGCTCGGAGAGCTGAATGGCCTACTCGTGCACATATTGTATATTTGTATATAGATTTAAATTTGTATAAGTATTTGTTAGGACGCAATTGGATCTTTATAAGGTTAATGAAGGAAGCAAGAGAAAAGATGGCGGCGACGTCGACGTCGCGGATCTTTATTTCTTCTGTAGCTACATGCTAGTTCCAGGAGGATTGCGGAGTGGCCAACTGTGTTCCTTTTCTAAGAAGGGAATGAGATAGAATCAGAGAACGAGAAGCCGATGAGCCCCACGTCAGTGGTGCGGAAAATATTGGAGAGAATTATTCGGCGTAGGATTTACTCACATTTGGAAGAACTTGCTACAATTACGCGGTCTTGGGCAGAGATGTTCCCAAACCATGCTGTGAAGCAACCAGACAACGTGCTTCGTTTGATGCAGGTGCAGTGGATTAGAAGTGACGTTGAAGACATAACGAATGTTCTTAGTCTCCGAGGGAAGTAGAGGTTTCGGTGAGTCTTCTTGGCTGTCGCATCAATATGTTTGGTCGATGCAGATCCTTGATTATATCAACGAGTTGGAAATTGAAGTTCACAATTATTTCCACGTCCGCATAATTGAAACTAAATGGGCATTTTCTCCCTGAAGTCAATATCCAGCTCCTGCGCCTTGCTGGTATTTCACTTTTTATATTATGGGGTGTTGTGTGCAGATTGATGATTAAAAAAATGAATTTAATCCATTTTAAAACAAGGCTGTAACGTAGCAACATTTGGAAAAAATGAAGGGGTCTGAATACTTTCCGAATGCACTGTATATTCCTACTTGTAATTCTATTTTCTATATCATCAAAGTGGCGCAGCGGTAGAGTTGCGGTCTTACAGCGAATGCTGCGCCGGAGACTCAGGTTCGATCCTGACTACGGGCGCCGTCTGTACGGAGTTTGTACGTTCTCCCCGTGACCTGCGTCGGTTTCCTCCCACACTCCAAAGACGTACAGGTATGTAGGTTAATTGGCTGGGCAAATGTAAAAATTGTCCCTAGTGTGTGTAGGATAGTGTTAGTGTGCGGGGATCGCTGGGCGGCGCGGACCCGGTGGGCCGAAGGGCCTGTTTCCGCGCTGTATCTCTAAATCTAAAAAATCTAAATCTTAATGATGTAATATCTATTTTATAGAAAACCCGACTCTGCTGGCAGTTATTACGCAATTCCATAATTAGTTGTAGCAAACGTAATCTGGCTTACATTGTTTGTTTAAATGACTGGCATGCATCCCAATTAATTGACCTTGATTTGGCGTCATGTGGTTTCCCTGGAGAATATGCCACTAACTTTAAAAGTACGCGACCTGTCAAACCAGCGGCAGTAAACGTCGATGTTCTCTGGCATGGAACTGCCTGTCCTCAACCAGGTAGAGAACATTTTCTACCCTATCCTTGCCATCATCGGTATTCCAGGTAAGCCCTTTATTGCTTTCCGCCAAGGTTCCGACATCTAGGCTTTACCGTTCCAATACGTTTGCTATGACTTATTGCTTGAGTTACTTTTACTCTTACTCTTCAAGATCACATTTTCAGAATCTGATGTGATTCAGTTGTGTTGTCAACACTACGAAAAGGGACGTGTGGGTGACACGAGTGAAATGAAAGAAATGTCAAACTAACGTTCTCCTGGAACAATGAATTTTGGTTATATTAATCTCCTCTTTTCTACAGCAAACCTGTTGGCAATCGCCATTCTCTCCCGGGGAAAGTGTGGACTCTCCAAATGTATCACCCGCTACCTTGTATTCATGGCCGTAGCTGACTTAATGGTTCTGATCTTCGAGGTAATTTTCTACGAGATCATTGTTGGTTATTTTCCGTATTCATTCCTAAACCTAACCTCTATTTGTAGCGTGTACATTACCATTATGTTGGTTTTTGTTGATTGCTCGGTCTGGCTAACGGTGACTTTCACTATCGATCGATTTGTCACCATCTGTAATCCGAAGTTACGAGCAAAATATTGCACTGAGAAAACAGCGTCTTTGGTAATAGCAGTGACGTGTATCTTAAGTATTATTCAAAATGTCCCAATATATTTTGTGTACGTACCTCGGGAAATCGTAAACAACGTAGCTTGGTCCTGTGGTGTAACCTCAGATTTCTACACCTCACCTTTATGGGTAGCATATTGGTCCGTCGAACCCATCCTAACTCCATTGGCACCAATTTTACTGATCATACTGCTCAACGCCCTGACAATCAGACACATTATACACGCCAACAGAGTGAGGAGCGGTCTCCGAGGGATCACGAAGGACGAGAGCGGCGCAGATCAGGAGGTTGAGAACAGAAGGAAGTCCATCATTCTATTGCTGGCCATATCCGGTAGCTTCGTACTACTGTGGATGGTTACATTCGTGTGCTTCATCAGTGTGTACTTCATGGACGTTCAGCTTTTAGCAACAGATTACAACGACCCATTCACCGTTGCAGAACAGTCCGGCTACATGCTGAGGTGTATGAGTGCCTGCACCAACACGTTTATTTATGGGGTGTCGCAGAACAAATTCAGGGAGGAATTAAAAAATGTGATTAAAAGCCCATTAGTTTTCTTTTCGAAATTAATAAAGTGTTTTTGATGTTTGGGTGAAACTGACCATTGATTTTACAATGTCTTTGTTTTCCATGTTAATTGTTGCATCCTTCTTTCTGAGATAGCATTCGAACCACAGAGGTTTTCGGGGTAATCCCTTCAGTTCCATTCCTTTCCGTACGTCGATGCAATTTATCACTTTATATGGCACACAAGTGCCCACTTGTGTTTAACGGCAACTGCATCAGCGTCAAAACACAAAATCCATTTACTCTGCCACCCAATTAGGTCTTTGGTACGTGGGATGAAACCGGTGCTCCCAAGACCGGTGGCACGGTTGCGCAGCTGTAAAATTGCTGCCTTACATGGCCAGAGACCCGGGTTCGAAACTGACTGCGGGTGTTGTTTGTATGGAGTTTCTACGTTCTCCCGTGACCTGTGCGGTACTTTTCCCGGTGCTCCGGATTCCTCCCACACTGCAAAGACATACCGGTTTGACGCTAATTGGCTTCTAAAATTGTAAATTGACCCTCATTTGTGTAGGGTACAGTTATGATGTAGGGATCACTGGTCGGCGAGGTCTCGACGGGCCGAATGGCATTTTTCCGCGTTGTGTCTCAAAACTAATCTAAAACTTAACTGACCGTGGTCGCAGGGAGAACGTGTGAAATCTTCACGGAGATCAACATGGGGAGGAGTCTGCGGGTGCGTTATCCACTGCCAAATAAGGTCGTCTTTGCACAATTATATCACTGCGTTTTCCAATATTTGTTTGAAAGCAATCTGCAAATAATAAAATAAAATCTGGATAGGGTGAACGATTAGAACCACATTTCCCCTTAATAAGGGCAAGGCGACCTGAGAGCGTATATTGGAGCGGCTTCTATATCGGAAGGCTCCAGAGACCCTGGATCGATTCTGACCTCGAGTGCTGTCTACGTGAAATTTACCCTCTTTTCTTGCGACCGCGTGGGGTTGCTCCGGGTGTTGCGGTTTCCATCCCACATTCCAAAAGATTTGCGGGTTTGTAAGTTAATTATCCTCAGTAAATAGTCCTTATGTAGGGAAGTATAGCGAGTGGACGAGGATGTGGGATGACATAAAACTACTGCGAACGGGGACGGATGGTCAGCATGTACTCGGTGGGCCGAAGTGACGATTCCCACGCTCATCTTTCAAACAATAACAATACGCTACCGAGTTAATGTAAATGACATTTGTAATAAGTTCAGACACACCCAACGCGAATGGACAACAGACCAAACGGCTAACACTGAGAGTAGATCTGATAAATGGTCTGTGATCGGGCATACACAGTCTTGCTGCTGAATCTGTGTGACTTGTAAGTGCTTCCGGTACTTTCTCCTTGTATTAATATCTATAATCCAATTCATCAAAACATTAAAATTGCATCCAAATTTCAACAACAGTTTACCCAAGCGAAAAGGTAGAAATCAATGTCGAAAATATGGTGTTTGAGAGGTTGTCAAGAGGAATCCACGGTTACCCGCGGAATGAGTAATGGCAGATGGCATAGGAACGCGTTGGTCTTTCCTTCACTGGCGTGTATGGATGGGTTGAACAATCTCCAGTGTTGCAATTGTCTGCAAACACGCACAATAACATAAACGATTGGAAACATCTGACAAGCGGGACAGCACCTTGTTAAGCAAAATGTTTCCAACCACTGCATTTCCAACATCTCGTTTATTCATTATCTGCCATCAGTGAGGTTACAGTAAAGTTCAGTTGGGAACTTTGCCTGCGTACACCACGAACTGCCTGGATATTGATCATTCTTGGCACGTGAGATTGCTAGGCGGAGGGCTGCCAATACATGATCCTAAAGTGAGCGATAACAATGTATAGTAGTTAATACACAGGCATATTCCATTGTCAATGCCTTGTATTAAATCGGTTACGATTCCCATTATCCCAAGTGCCTAAGCCGAATTTAGCATTTGCACCTTTAAAAAAAACCTGTTCTATGTTTGCTTTTTCGGACATTCCTGTTCCTTTACGGTGTTGCAAGTTCAAGGACATGGCAAGTATTTATGTCCATTAACACTGCAATAGCTCTCTGCCAGCAGAATGCATGATGCAACCTCAAAGACTCACAGGCTGATCCACGTCGAATTCTAAATATCTATAGCATTTCGTGACAGGCGAGAGTTTATCCAGATTGCGAGGCACAATGCTGCCCTGTGCATTTAACGGCTATATGTCGAGCTCACCACTTCATTCTGCCTGTTTATCACTTGTCATAATGTACATAGTTGCGTGAGCTGGCAAAATTTGCGGGCTATTTAGAACAGCGCGTCGGCTCATCTACGAGAACCGCTAACACATAATGCCAGATAATCGGGATGCATCCTGACCACGGACGTGGTCAATGTGGAGTTGCTATTATATTTTCCCTGTGGCCGCGGGGTATCTCCAAGTGCACAAGATCCCCCCCGCTCCCCACTTCAACATGATGTACAAGTTGATTTTTCGCCCTTGTAAATTGGCATTACAGTGTGTGCAAGTGAGTGGGGGAATCTGGAAGGCGTTGATTGGATTGTGGGGTGAACAAATAATGGGATTAACATTACATTTGTGAAATTGACGGAAGTTCATCAAGGACCCTATGGGTAGAACAGTGCAGTATCTCTTTGTCTTCCCCGTGCAGTATGTCTTTGTCTTCATGACTGGGCGATTGTCTCGACATTAGATCCAGTTGCACTGTTTTCCTCAGTAATGTGATCAATGTTGTAACATCGTCAGGTGAGATTACTCTGCGTTACCTGAAATTCCTAACCTTGGTGATGGAGACAGGTGCAATAACAAAATATAGAATCCAAAGTGGATGCCGTGAATAAGTGCAGTGTCAGCCAATGTTTGAAAAGCGGAGGATGTACAGTTAGAGACTCACTGAGCCACAGGGTCGTACAGCGCAGAGGCGAGCCCGTCAGCTGCATCCGTTCTAAACGTTTTTATCCCCATCTACACTGGTCCTGATGTCAAGTACAAGACTTCCAAAAGTGTACAAGATAACTGCTAAAATACATTAGAAGGGAAACGAGGGGTCACAAATGTATCTATGCGGATATGACAAAGGCATAGAACAAGTCATCATAATACTTTCGGAGCAAGATGATACCCTGGGGACAATTGGGGACCATTTGCGGACCAGATTATGAGGATGTGCGCTTAAATACGTATATTGCATCTGAACTGATCATGGGGAGGGGTATGTATTTGCAGAACTCATGGAGTGGCAGCGAAACTCAAGAACATGATCATTTATGCACCAGGTAAGAGATATAATTGCAGGTTTAAACATGGATATATTCCAGTGGCCTTGGGAGGCGTATCACGGGCAGCCGTGGAAGACAGGGGAGAAGATCGTTGGGGACATAGCAGATGTGACTTTTTTGTTCGCTGACAACAGAAAATGTTCACTATGTCCGGAGTACAGCAAATGTAGTCTCGTTATGCAAGGGGGACAGCAGGGATAATTCTTCTGTCAGTGTGCTACTCGGTAATTCTACTGGAAGTTGTTGGAAAGTTCTGAGGGAGAGGGATGTTGATTACATTGATTGAAATATGCACCACCAAAACATGCCCACCGCGTCTACGCCGACAATCGATCACCCATTCAAATTACTTTTATGGTAGTACACTTTTGCAGGAGCTCCCTGCACATGAGGGGCAATTTATACAGGCCAATTAACCGATGGACTCGCACGTCCTTGGAATGCGGGTGAAAGACAGAGCACACGAAATACAACATGGTGGTCACAGTGAGTACTTGCAACTCGAATTTTACTATTCATGGTTCTCAACGTGCCGACTGTCAGGCATATTATACATGCCAGCAGAATGAGAAGCCCCGAGGGAACAGGAAGGACAAACGGATCAAGAGTTAAAGAACGCAAGGAAGACCATCATTCTATTGCTGGCCATATCTGCCGGATTCGTATTAATATGGATGGTAAATGTCGTGTGTTTTATGAATTTCATTGACGTACAGCTTTTAGCAACAGATTATAACGGCACATTTAACAAAGCCGAACAGCCCGGCCATCTGCTGAGGTGTCTCCATTCTTGCACGTTAATTTTTGGGGCGTCCCAGAAAAAAAAACAGGGCCGGATTTTAAAATGTAATACATTTTCCTTTCTAATTTAATAAAGAGCTTTTAATGTGTAGGTGAAATTGAAAATTAATTTTGAATGAATGAATGGCGTCGGCGTTTTGCCTCCCATATTCTATTATTGCCTCTTTCCTTTCGGGACATCATTCGGACCAACATGGTGCCTGTCAGGGTAATCCAAGCAGTTTCTTTCCTGTCCGCTTGTCCATACAATTTATCCCATGACATGCCGCTTAAGTGCCGGCTAATGCCCCAACAGCTCACCTGCATCAGGGCCATATCACACAGGCCATTCACTGGGACAACCAATTGCGTCTGTGAGACATGTGAGGATACAGTAGAAGAGAAATCCGCGCAGTGGCAGAGAGAACGCGCACACTCCACACAGACAGCGTTAGAGAACAGAATCGGAAGGAAGAGTCTGCAGGTGCATTATCTACTGGAAGATCAGGCGCTCACCGCACAGCTGCAGAATTGGGTGGGGAGATAGCAGATAAAAGGAAACCCAAGCAGGTGTGAGTTATTGCAGTTCAGAAGGTTTAATGTAAGGGGAAAGTACACAATTCATGGCAAGACCCTTAACAGTATTGATGTGCAGAGGGACTATGTGTCCAAGTTTATAACTCATTAAATATGGCAACACAGGCATATAGCGTGGTAAAGATGGCATATGCTATGCCTGGCTTCATTGCTGTGCCCATTGAATATAAGAGTCAGGAAGTATTGATGCAATTCGGAGGAAATTTAATTTGGCTGCATGCGGTTCTGCTCGCCCCCTAAGGTGGGCAGAGGAGCGACAGATGAAGGAGTGAGTGCGGGGATTGGCTGAGAGGGGGAGCAACATGCTGGGAAGGGGCCTTGTCGAGGGAAGTGCCTTGTGAGAAAAGTGCGAGTCTTTGGCTCGAGAGTCTTTGGCGAGGAGGCTGACGGGGGAGATGTTGTGGTTTCCTGATCCTCGAAATTAAGACAGGCGACACAGAGAATTCTTCGAGAAGTTAAAAGCCTTTATTTACAAACAACGGCTGGAACAATCAGGAAGCCAACCACCTGACGGCCCACTTAGTACACCGGGCAGTATATGTTTATAGGATTATTCCAAACCTTATCTTCTTTACATTACTTCATACCCACACCCCTTTCTTTAGTCATTCATTTATTTGCAGTCACCCGTCTGTCCCGCCACCATTAAATCCCATTCAGTAATTTATCCTTATCTCAATGCTCACATCCCTTCATACTTCGCCAGCCTTATTTCCCTGGTAGTCCATCCCTCACATCCATTCATCGACCCAAGGCCTATGTCTTTCCTTATCTCGCCACCATTGCCTTTCATCCACCAACAAAAAGTTCAAAGAATGTCGAAACAGTTTTCCAATGACAACAAAGTGTAAGGAATGCCTAAGCAAATGATGCACAACAATGTAACAAGGAATAAGAAAGTGTAAGATAAAGCAAAACAGTTGCAATGCACTGAAGTATAAGGAATGCCTATGCTGTTAACTTTAAATGGCTAATAATGATTACAGCAGTTACAATGTAACAAACTAATATACAAAATACATTTCCCCCCTTTGAGACCTACGTGGTCTCATAGAAAAAGAAAACTAAAAGCCGCACATGTCGTGAACTTAAATCATAAATCCAATCACAATCATTAGCCCCCAAATCAGGGAATTTACATATATATAGTGTGCAGCTTGTCAGTGTTCTCTTTCTAACATACTGACATCTTGGGTTACTAGGCCAAAAACCCACCCCCATTTGCCTGGGGTAGGGAAAAAGACCCAGCCACCCTTACAAACTACATCCTTAGTAATCCTCCAAAGCAATTTGCTCGTCATTATAGTATTCTATCGGCGGGATCTGCTTCTCTTGGAGGTTAGACTCGCTCTTGTCCTGGAGCAACGGCTTCGCAGTGGCTTTTACGAGGAGAGATTTGATGCATGGAAAAACACAACACAGTACAACAGCAATTACAAACAGGGCGATTCCGATGGTTATCCCGATTTTCGCCAAACACGCTCCCCAGCTGCCTAGCAGGTTTTCCAGCCATCTAAAGAGTTGATGCCCATAACCTGCATTTCGTTTAACCTTCTTCCTTAGATTTTTCAATTTTTCCATTGCCTGAGTAAAAAGCGCGTCCGGGCTGGTATTGTTGGATATAAACAGTGTTCCCCAAAAAGGACACAGACACCCCCTTTCTCAGCCAATAACTAGTCCAGGGCCTGCCTGTTCTGCCATGCCATTTTGCTGGTGGCGTCAAGCTGTTCCCCTAAGGCCGATAGCGCATCCTCAGTATAATTAATAAATCTTTGCTGGTTGTAATAAATGTAGTTGAACCATTCTGTGTTTTTTGCAGGAATGATCCAAAACAATATCGATTCCAACCCAGCAGTAATCTCATTTCTAGCTTTAAACTGATTTGGGATTCCTCTGGGTTGCCATATCACATCCAGGTAGACTCGCTCAGGCATTTGGTCAAACGATCTCTTCGTTCGAATACTCACGAACGCCTCCTGTGGGCTGATCACGAGGACTGATTGGGCTAACATTACCCTAGCACATAGCCCAGTCCAGTTAATCGGAAGTGTATTTCTGGGGCTGCCTCCGCACATCCAAAATCTGTCCGCTATAGCTACATCTGCCATCAAGATAGCCCTACAATTTGGCAGTAAAGTAACACCAACCTTCAGTGGCCAGTCTCGGGCTGACTGACGAGGATCTTGCTGATTGCATCTCCAGATCCTGATACATTTACCTGGGAATATCCCTACTGGATGCATGCCATTTGTTGCATTATAGCACTCATATTGCTCCGTGCTTTTGATCTTAATCCCTTGTGGTGGCTTGGGCTAAGGCTTTCTTACCTGTGTGAAATTCCATAACGCTGGGAGCGTCACTTGTGTTGATCCTGCTGCATTTAGACACTGTATTGGGCAGTAAGACATAACTGACCATTGTTTTATGTCTTGCAAAAAATCTGTACAGTGCGTATAGTTATGAAGATCTGCTATAGCCAGTAATGGTTCCCTGGCTTTGGCGCATATGATGCATTGTGACAGCTTCATAGTTTGTGCCGTGTATTGCGCCCACTTATACCAATCATTTGTGGCCGCCGTGAGCCACGTAACTGAGTCATAGCCATACCTATTCCTAATGTCCCTTCGATTTCGCACCTGCTCCCCTGACCCTAGCAGGGCAACGTTAGGACCAGCCTGGTTCTGCCAAGTCCAAGACTGCAAAGTCGAGGACTTCCAGGTTTGAGTTGGAAGAACCAATAGTAGCCTCCCCCATGTCGCCTCCGCCCACATTGTCATGAGGAGGACAGGCGCCCACGGCCTCATCTTCAACAACCTCAGAATCACTGATGTCTCCCAAGACTTCCTTTATGAGCTGGGCAACGCTTGGTCCTTCCCCTGCGTTTTCGTTCTGACGTTCACTTACCTCTTCTCCTGCATTTTCGATCTCTTGTCCGCTTACATCTTCTCCTGCGTTTTCGTTCTCTCGTCCGCTTACCTCGAGGTTATCCACAGGTTGTGCCTGTGGGACAGTCATTGTACAATGATTGAGATGGTACCATGTAGAGACCGGCCCTCTACCTGGACAGCAGGCTTTAGTTACCATGAATGGGCCTTTTCTTCTTGGCTCATTCCACCTTTGTCGAAAGGCTCGCACATAGACCTGATCTCCGGGATTAATAAATCCTTCTTCCTGGTCCGCCTCTGGTTCTTTTTGCTTTTCCTGTGTATATATAGACTTGTCTATTATAGTTAACTGTTGCATGTACTGTTTAAGTTCCAGCTCTAATTGTTCCAAGCTTGGTCCCTTGTGAGGACCTTTCCATTTGGGCATCGACATGGGTCTGCCAGTGAGCAACTCATGTGGTGTTAAATGAGTTATTCGATTAGTTTGCATGCGACAGCTCATTAATGCCAGTGGCAGGGCATCGATCCAATTTAACTTTGTGGTTGCAAAAATCTTATTCAGCTTAGCTTTCAACGTTCCATTAACCCTTTCTACCATGCCCTGAGATTGAGGGTGGTATACACACCCAAATCTTTGTTTCACTCATAGGGCTTGCAACACCAGCTTTTTTGGATAAAAGCCGCTCCATTGTCGGAGCTGATTTCGGTTTGTATGCCGAATCGTGGGATGACCTAATCTGTCAGAAACTTGACTACGGTTCCTGCACCCAAGTCTTTAGACGGTACCGCCTCCACCCATCTGCTAAATCTATCAATTACTACCAGCATGTATCTTTTCCCTCTTACCGTTTTCAGCATGTCCACATAGTCGATCACCGTGTCTAAATGATCCTTCAGGCACATGTATATGACCTATAGGTGTTATTATTTCCTTTCTAACATTGTTTTGAGCACATATCTCACACTGTGACCGAATGTGATCTACTGAAGCCTGTAGTTAGGGTGACCAAAACCCATCCTTCTTTATTTTCCTTATCACCTCCCCACTTGCACAATGGTCTAACCCATGCGCTTCTGAGATGAGAATGGTCAGCAGAGGTGTAGGTGCTACCAGCAAACCTTCTTCAGTAGTCCACAGGCCCTCTGCGTTCTGCTTGTTTGTTCAGCTAGTGTAGCCCTGCCTTGCATTTCAACTATATGTTGAACTGTGTGTTCCAGGTCTAAATTTACCTGAGGGGCGATAATGGCTGATTGGCATCCAGACGCTTTTCTAGCTGCTTCGTCTGCGGCATGATTGCCTTTTGTTAATAATAATAATAATAATAATAATAATAATAATAATAATAATAATAATAATAATAATAATAATAATAAGCATTTATTTTATATAGCGCTTTTCCAAGTGCTCAAAGACGCTTTACAAAACGGTCAAGACATAAAAACAAACAGACGAACTGTCCTGACGGAGAAGCGGCGAACAAAAAGCGCCAGCGTCCTCTCACGTCAGGGTCCGGCAGTAGACAATAAAGAACACATGTCGTTCTCATGTCGTTCCCTTCTTATGTGACTGGCTAGTGCCCTAGGTTTAGTCAGTGCCTTTATTAGGTCTGCAATTTGCTGAAAATGCTGTATATGATCCCCATTGCTTTTCTTGAAGCCTCGCTGCTTCCATACTGCTCCAAACAGATGACAGACCCCATGTGCATATGCTGAATCTGTGTAAATATCAACTTTCTCATCTTCCATCATTTCACATGCTGCTGTTAGAGCCTTAATCTCTGCCAACTGGGCTGAACAAGGTTGTGGGCAAGCTTACAATTTGGTTGTTTGAAAACCTGATTGGTCCTGCTGTACCACTGCAAACCCTGCATGATTGCCATCATGATGCCTATAACATGAACCATCTACAAAGAAAACTTTCTTGTCCTCATCATTCAGTGGTTCTGATTGTAAGTCCGCCCTCGACTTAGAAAAGACCATCGTTTTGCCTACGCAATCGTGGGGTTCTCCCTCGTGATCAAGTGGAACATAATCAGCTATGTTACTTGTGGTGCATCTCTGTATAGTAATGTCTGGAAATGTCAACAGTATTTGAAACGCTACTATTCCAGCTGGTGTCAACACAAACTTTCCCTTTTCCAACAGTTCTACTACCTTATGGTGTGTATATATAATCACAGGATAGCCCATGATTACAGACGAGGTTTTGTCATATGCATAGTGCAACGCAGCCAGTCCCTGATAGCAGGTTGGGTAACCCTGCACCACCTCATCCTACAGGCTGCTTAGCTTTACCTATGCCTGTTTCTTGCGTCAGTACTGCTGCAGCATAGCCCTCCTGTCTGTTGGAAGCATACAGATGAATGACTCTCTCATAATTTGGCAGGGCAAGTGCTGGGGCTGACTGTAGCTCCTGCTTAATGGTGTTAAAAGCTGTCTCTGCCTCATCATTCCATTGTAAGACATTTTTCAAACTTGCGTGTCCTGCTTCGTTCAGTATTTTTCTTAATGGCATCACAATTTCAGCATATTCTCCAATCCAGTCTGAGCTGTATCCTGCCATCCCAAAAATGTCATCATCTGCTTTACAGTCTGAGGCTTGGGAGCTTTAATTATTGCCTCAATTTGATCTGGTGCTATAGCCTTTACTCCTTTGGACATCAACCGTCCTAAATATTCCACCTGTTGCTTACAAAACTGCAACTTCTTCCTGGACACTTTATGGCCTCCGTATGCCAGCCTTTCTAAAAGAGTCAGGGTGTCTTGCTCACATTGCTCCTCACTTTCAGAGCAGAACAACAAATCATCCACATACTGTGTTAACGTACTATGTAGGGATACACCTTCCAAATCTGCCTTCAGTACCTGATTGAAAACATGAGACGAGTGTTTAAATCCCTGCGGCATCCTAATATAAGTATATTGAATGCCCCTGTAAGTAAATGCAAACAAAAACTGGCATCTTTCCGCTAATGGCACGCTAAAGAATGCTGAGCAGAGATCAATCACTGAAAAGTACCCTGCCTCCGGTGCATCCCCAACATATTCTATCAACTACCTGTCTGCCTACTGGCCTTCCTCTTCCCCTTCCTTGTGCTCTCCCTTGAGGGCCCCAATCCTGTCGGGGCTGATTCCCTGATCTGATTTGCCCCTGATAGGACATTTGAGGAGAAGCTCCCCCAAAGACATTTATTATTGGCATGGGATTATCCAGCCCCCGTAGATTTATCCAGCCATAGGACTCACTGTGCATCAGTGTATCGTTCACTTCTGCTGTTTCAGCCAGGTCTGCTGTTACTGCCAGCATTTCCTTTCCTTTTTCACGCTCTTTCTTTTTTTAGTTCTTCTAGTTGCATTTGCATCACCTTTCTCTGCACCTCTTCTTGTTAGTTCACCATTTTTTGTCTCTCCTTATGATATTTGTCGACTGCATGAACCAGGTGGTCCCTGAACCCCACCACTTCCTCCAGTCTGGACTTAACCGAAGGGGGCATCCGTGTCCCCCAGCTGGTCTCCCCTCAATGTCTTTGGGTCCACCTTGAGCGGGTAACAGTCTCTGAGGGCCTGCCATACCCTCGGTCTGACTTGATCAAATGACTGGCCATCAATCATCGGGTTATTTGTGTTTTTTATCCCAGCCATTTCAAACAGCTCTGCAAATTTCGTGGTTCCCATTACCTTCACCAGTAGTGCCTTCAAATCTCCCATAGCCAATAATCGTCCCATAGTGTCCTCCTCAAAGGCCCTAATCCATTTTCCTGCCCCGTCATATATGTTGGGCAAGGCTTTTCTCAGCCCTTCTAGGTCTCGGGTTGCCCAAGGAATATACTGGGTTTGTCCTGCCTTTTTCAAAAGTAACGGCATCATTCTCCCCCTCAGCTCCTGTCTCCCGTTCACCATCTCTTGTTGTGGCTCTACCTGTATTCTTTCCCACCTCATTCTTCTCTGGGCGTACCCCTGGCTTTCCTTTCTTTTTCTTTCCATATCTTTTTCCATCTCCCTTATCTCTATCTCTAAGCGCTTTATGGATGCCTCTATTTCCCTTCTACACTCCCTTGTTCTTTCCCCATCACTTTCTAATTCTGCTTTATTCTCACAGTTTTGCCTTCTCTCTGATGCCTGCTGATTACTCGCCTGTGATTCTGCGTTGTTGTCTCCCTCATACTCCTCATTTGCTGCCTGACGGGTCCCATAAATCTTTCTGTCCCTGAGATCCTGCAGCCTTTTGATGTCTGCTTCTACTTCCCGTGCTTCTTGCTTCAACCTTTCCTTTTCTCGCTGCCCCCTTCTCTGTCTATATTCCTTTATGTCTTGCTCATCGTTCCTAGTTGTGACTTCTCCCTCTATCTCCACTATTCCCTTTTACCAAAGGGCACTGCTTTGTTCCGTTCTAGCCGGAATAGGAAGGGGGATACCCAGGGTCCCATAGGCTGGGGTACAGAGTTGATTTTTTCTCCTGAAGCTCCTGACTTTCATGCTGTTTTGGGGGTCTTTCACCCTTGTTTGGGGTGGTATTCTTTTCCTGCTATGCTTTCCTCAGCCTTTCTCCTTCTATTCTAAACAATTTAAGTACGTCTAGTTCTTTTTCCTTTTTCGTTACTCGGGTTTTTGATTTATCCTTAGGCTTATAGTTCTTAATTAACACTCCCATTTCATCACACATATTTATATCAAAATATAAATATATCAAAATTTATATCAAAATTTATATCATATTTACATCATTCCGTGGGCCATTTCGTAACCAATTTTTTCGTCCTTTTTTTCCCCATTTCTCAGAGTGTTTTTTAATATCCTCTTTGGATACGGGGAACTTCCTACTTAGTAGTTCAACTGTAGTTATTTTATTCATTGTACTTGTCTTATTTTAGTGCACTTGGTCAGTCAGTTTAAATGCAGTCCTTGTTCTCACTCCGTTCCGTCTCTATAGTCACTATGCTACCTACTACGCTATTTACAGTTCTACTATATTCCTTTAATATTTTGCAATTTCTATTTTTTATGTTATCCAATTATTCCAATTTTTGATCCTGCCCGTACAGACCCGTAGCCGACCAGAGTAACCCCGGTTAACTAGAGCGGTATCCACAGGACGCCTCGTCTATTCAGTCCCCTATCCTCTTAGGGCGGTATCCACGAGGTCTTCTTATCCTGCCCGTCCAGACCCCTAGCTAACAATACAATACAATACAATACAATATATCTTTATTGTCATTGTACCCAGGGGTACAACGAGATTGGGAATGCGCCTCCCATACGATGCACTAATTTAGGTAATTTAGACAGCAGCAACCCAACGAAACGAACAGTTGTAACAGTTTTGGACAGGGTAAAGTGCAAGTTGATCTATGCGTTGTGGCCATCCGGCTCAGCAGGACCGGTTCATAGCAGCTATGGCCCTGGGGATGAAGCTGTTCCTGAGTCTGGAGGTGCGGGCATAGAAGGCCTTGTATCGTCTGCCCGATGGAAGGAGTTCGAACAGACTGTTGCAGGGGTGTGAAGAGTCTTTGTGGATGCTGGTGGCTTTTCTGAGGCATCGTGTGTTGTAGATGCCCTCCAAGTCTGGTAGCTGTGTTCCGATGGCCCTCTGAGCTCTATGGACTACCCGCTGTAGAGCTTTCCTTTCTGCCTCCGTGCAGCTGAGGTACCACACAGGGATTCCATGCGTTAGGATGCTCTCTATGGTGCAGCGGTAGAAGGTCGTCAGCAGCTGTTGGGGTAGACCAGACTTTTTCAGTGTTCTTAAGTAGAACAGTCTTTGTTGTGCCTTCTTGACCAGCGCAGCAGTGTTATTGGACCATGTTAGGTCCTCCGAAATGTGAGTGCCCAGAAACTTGAAGCTGGACACTCTCTCCACACTGACCCCATTGATAGAGATCGGGGCATATTCCCCGTTATGTGACCTACGGAAGTTGATGATCAGCTCCTTGGTCTTGGTGGTATTTAGGGACAGGTTGTTATCCGAGCACCAGTCCGCCAGGTTCTGCACCTCCGCTCTATAGTTTGTTTCATCCCCGTTGGTGATCAGCCCGATCACCGTTGTGTCATCTGCAAACTTGACAATGGTGTTGGTGTCGAATGCAGGAACACAGTCGTGTGTGAAGAGGGAGTAGAGCATGGGGCTCAGAACACAGCCCTGTGGTGTGCCGGTACTCAGGGTGATAGTGGAGGACAGGTGCGGGCCCATTCTCACTGCCTGCGGTCGTTCCAGCAGGAAGTCCAGGATCCAGTCACATAATGACGAGCTAAGGCCTAGCTGGTGGAGTTTGGTGATGAGCTTGGTGGGGATGACCGTGTTGAAGGCGGAGCTATAGTCTATGAATAGCATCCTCACGTACGTGCCCTGTCTCTCTAGGTGAGTCAGGACAGTGTGAAGAGCCAGAGAGATGGCGTCCTCTGTAGATCTATTTGCCCTGTATGCAAATTGATGTGGGTCCAGTGAGTCAGGGATGCTGGATTTGATGTGTGAGAGGACTAGCCTCTCAAAGCACTTCATGACAATCGGCGTTAGGGCAACCGGGCGGTAGTCGTTCAGGTTGGAGATCTTTGCTTTTTTCGGCACCGGAACTATGATAGCCGACTTCAGGCACTTGGGGACCGTAGCCAGAGATAATGACAGGTTAAAGATCCTGGTGAATACCTCAGCCAGCTGTTCAGCACAGTCCTTCAGTACCCTTCCTTGAACACCATCCGGTCCTGCAGCCTTGCGTGGGTTGACCCTTTGCAGAGCGCGTTGTACCTCCTGTGTGCTCAGTTGCAAGACCTGTCCCACCGCCTCGGCTGGGGTTCTTTCACTCAAGGTGGTTTTGCCAGTTTCAAAGCGGGCAAAGAAGGTGTTAAGCTCGTTGGTCAATGCCATATCGCTGTGGGGGCAGGCAGGGCTGCTCTTGTAGCCAGTGATGTCCCTGACACCCTGCCACATGCTTCTGGTGTCCGTGGTGTTGAAGTGGTCTTCCACCCATTGCCTATGGGTGTCTTTGGCCCTTTTAATACCTTTGCTTAGGTGTGATCTGGCAACACTGTATGCTGAAGTGTCACCAGATTTAAAGGCATTGTTGCGTGCCCTCAGCAGGTTCTGTACCTCCTTGTTCATCCAGGGTTTCCGGTTTGGGAACATCTTTATCACCTTGTCCTCCGTGACATTCTCCACACAGCAGTTGATGTAGGAGAGCACAGTGGATGCGTATTCCTCCAAGTCTACCTCTATCTCTGAACCGTAGGTGGCCTGTTGTGCAAACAGGTCCCAGTCGGTGCGATCAAAGCAGTCCTGGAGTTGTAGGGTGGCATTCTCGGGCCATATTTTGACCGTCTTTATTGTGGGTTTGGTCTTGCGGATGAGGGGTTTGTATGCGGGCAGTAGAAACAGTGAGAGGTGATCGGATTGTCCCAGGGGTGGGCAGGGGAGAGCTCTGTAGGCGTCCTTTACATTGGTGTACACCTTGTCCAGTGTGTTTGAGCCCCTGGTAGGGCACTGCACATGCTGATGGAATTTGTGGAGCGAGGCTCGTAGGTCGACCTGATTGAAGTCCCCTGCAACAATGAAGGCACCGTTGGGGTGGGCATCCTGCTGCTTACTGATGGCCGAGTGCAGCTGTGCTAATGCTAGGTTAGCATTAGCCTGTGGGGGAATGTATACGGCCATGATGATGACCACCGTAAACTCCCGCGGCAGATAGAACGGCCTACATTTGAGCAGTAAGTACTCCAGGTCTGGGGAGCAGTAGCTCTCTATTGCAGTGTGGTTGGTGCACCAGTCATTGTTAATGTAGATGCAGAGCCCACCGCCCTTGCTCTTACCGGAGTCCTTTGTTCTATCAGCACGATGTAGTGAGCGGTTTGTTAGCTCCACAGCCCCGTCGGGGACCAGTGCGTTGAGCCACGTCTCCGTGAAGATCAGCGCGCAGCAGTTTTTCAGGGATCGCTGGGTGTTGATCCACAGCCTTACCTCATCCAGCTTGTTGGAGAGTGACCGGACATTGGCGAGAAAGATGCTTGGTAAGGATGGTCTTTGTGGGGCCCTCCTTAGCCTGGCCTGCACCCCCGCTCTCCGACCACGTTTTTGTTTCCTCTCCCTGCGCTGGCTCCGTCTCCAACTCCCCGGTGTGGTGGTCCAGGGGCCTGTTCTACCGAGCTCCGTTGGGACTTTGGTGAGGGTTTTGTGGTACTCACCAGCCAGTCTCTCGCAATCGTGTCCGATGTTGAGCAGCTCCATGCGGCTCCATGTGCGATCCGCCTTCCGGGAGCTGCGGTGCCTTGGGGGACCTGCTGCTGCTGCCTTTGGACCTGGACCTGCTGCTGCTGCCGTTGGACCTGGACCTGCTGCTGCTGCCCTTGGACCTGGACCTGCTGCTGCTGCCCTTGGACCTGAACCTGCTGCTGCTGCCGTTGGGCCTGCTGCTGTTGGACCTGGACCTGCTGCTGCCGTTGGGCCTGCTGCTGTTGGACCTGGACCTGCTGCTGCTGTTGGACCTGGACCTGCTGCTGCCGTTGGACCTGGACCTGCTGCTGCCGTTGGACCTGGACCTGCTGCTGCCGTTGGACCTGGACCTGCTGCTGCCGTTGGACCTGGACCTGCTGCTGCCGTTGGACCTGGACCTGCTGCTGCCGTTGGGCCTGCTGCTGCCGTTGGGCCTGCTGCTGCCGTTGGGCCTGCTGCTGCCGTTGGGCCTGCTGCTGCCGTTGGGCCTGGACCTGCTGCTGCCGTTGGGCCTGCTGCTGCCGTTGGGCCTGCTGCTGCCGTTGGGCCTGCTGCTGCCTTTGGGCCTGCGGCTCCCTAGTTAACTAGAGCGGTATCCACAGGACGCCTCGTCTATTCAGTCCCCTATCCTCTTAGGGCGGTATCCACGAGAGTCTCGTCTATTCAGTCCCCTATCCTCTTAGGGCGGTATCCACGAGGTCTTTTTATCCTGCCCGTCCACACCCCTAGCTAACCAGAGTGATCCCTAGTTAACTAGAGCGGTATCCACAGGACGCCTCGTCTATTCAGTCCCCTATCCTCTTAGGGCGGTTATCCACGAGGTCTTCGTGACGTCACAAATCCACTTTCTCAACTTATCTATTTTCTACTTACCCCACTGCGCAGCCTTCTTGAGCAATCCTCCGGGTCTCTTTTTAGAATAGTTTAGACAGATTCTTTGGATCGGAGAGGCCCTTGGACCGCCTGGGCGCTCCTGTGCCACCAGTGGTCCCCCGTTTTCAACAGGCCATTAGTCCAAATAAAGCGGAAAACCGCCTACCTTTTTTGCGGGTGGCCACCCTTTACCTGTTGAACCGGGGAGCCCCTGACGGGCTTGGAAGCGCCTTTAGCTTGTCGTCCGTTATCGAACGGGCCTCTTTCCGATCCTGCCGACTACGCCAATTTTGTCGTGGTTACCGGTGTTCAAAATGAAGCAGATGACACGGAGAATTCTTCAAGAAGTTAAAAGCCTTTATTTGCAAACAACGGCTGGAACAATCAGGATGTCAACCATCTGACTGCCCACTTAGTACACCGGGCAGCCTATTTTTATAGGATTATTCTAAACCTTATCTCCTTTGCATTACCTCATACCCACACTCCCTTTCTCCCACACTCCCTTTCTTTAGTCCTTCATTGCTTTGTAGCACCTGTTTGTCCCGCCACCATTAAATCCCATTTAGTGATATATCCTTATCTCAATGCTCACATCCCTTCATATTTCGCCTCCCTTATTTCCTGCTAGTCCATCCCTCACATCCATCCATCACCCCAAGGCCTATGTTTTTCCTTATCTCTTCTCTTGCCACCATTAAATCCTACTCATTGATGAATGTCCGCATCCCTTCTGATTCTGCTACCCTTATCATCAAGGCTAAAGCAAGGGTACAAGCTAAAGCAAAGGAGTGTTATACAAAGGAGTGTTATGTTACAGAGACGTGTCAAGGGTACGGAATGTCTAGAGCGCCTTAATTAGTTACAGAGAGGCGCCTAACGCCTAAGCAGTTACAAACCTTAAACAACAATGTATAAAATAATGCCGTAACAATGTCTAATGTATAAAATAATAGCAAATAATATCATGCATAAAATAATATTCTCCCATAGTATCAAATACAATGGAAGCAGAGGATCATTGGGATTGCTCCCACTGCAAAAACTGAAGCCAGAGGGAGAAGAGCCATCTTGCTAGAAGTAAGAATCTGCTTTTTGTTTACAAGAAAAAGGTTTTAAAAACCAGCGGGAAGAGTAGCAGAATTTTTTCAGAATTGCTGATTGTGGGGGCGGGACATTAGTATGAAGCAGGCATCCGAGAGGCTTGGTCAGAGAGAGAGAGTAGCAAATAAAAGGGAAGCAAGCTTGAGTGGAGCAGCCTGTTGGGTGTGGCCTAGTGACGTAGCAAACTTGAAAAAGAGGGGTGGGGGTACAAAGCCTGGCAAGTGATCTAAAAGCATTTATTTCGAGAGGATTAGAATATCAAAACAGGGATGTAATGCTGAGGCTTTAGAGGACACTGGTCAGACTGCATTTGGAGTATTGAGAGCAGTTTTGGACCCACATCGGAGGTGGGGGCTGGCTGTGCCGACATCCAGAGGTGGTTTACGAGAATGATCCAGAGGGCGATTGGGTTAACGTATGAGCGTTTGACCGCTCAGGACCTGTACTCACTGGCGTTTGGAAGGATGAGAGGACCTCATTGAAGCTTACAAAATAATGATAGGCTTGGATAGGGTGGATGTGGAGGGGATGTTTCCACTAGTGTGAGAGTCCTGGACCACAGGGCACAGCCTCGGAATAAAAGGGCATATCCATATAAATACAAGGATGAATTTCTTTAGTCATCGGGTGGTGAATCTGTGGAATTCATTGCCACAGATGGCTGTGGAGGCAATGTCATTGGGTATACTTAAAGCAGAAATTGACATGTTCTTGAATAGTAAGGATGTCAAAGGTTGTGGGAGAAAGCAGGTGAATGGGGTTGAGGAGGAAAGATAGATGAGCCATGATTGAATGGCGGGGCGAATGGCTAACTAAACTCGAATGACTCATGAACTTGTAAATGCATTTTAAATCGATTACTCAGGAAGGATACAAGTCACATTTACCACTCTGGTGGTGACCCCAAAACATCCAGGCTTTGCAAGCAAGGCAATCTGTAATGGGATTATTAGTTTAAAGCGAAAGTGTTTTGCATACTTCTGGCATGACCATTTTGTGGTATTATCAGATGCTTGTAATCATGGGAAATATTAATGCAGTTTGTCACCCATGTTTGCATGCAATTCTACAGTAGTTTTTAATATCCAATTTTTGCCTCTAATGACGGTCGAGAGTTGTCTATTGCTCGAGCCCGAGTCCTGTCACTGGTTGGACTCAGCAGTACCTAAAACCAAGCATTCCACATCATCTCATGCCTGCAATCAATGCTACACTGCATAGAGTGCTACCTAAACAACGTAGAAGGAACAGTAACCCAGCTCTCGCGTCTAGAGTTCCATGTGAACTAAAAGGCACAATTTTATGGGGATGTTGGGACAGAGACTGCTGCAGAGGCAAAGGCAATTTTTAACAATTGCAGAACAAGTTGGTTTAGACAATTTAAAAAAGGAACACAGAACCTTTGGAACAGAGAAGCAAAGTATAAAAGCAAGTAAGGTGTGCTAAGTTTTTACAAATCTCTTCTACATCAGTCTGCTCAACTGCACAAAACAGCAAGAATGGTATCAAGATGAAAGGCTTCACTTACATGAAAAATCCAAAGAAAGTGGGATTGTAGTGCTTAGAGAAGGTTAAAAGGAGAGTTCATAGATCAGTCAGGTACATACGGTTCTTGCCAAAGGCATAAAGGTTTCCAACCAAGGGATACTGATTTAGTAAAAAAGAATCAAAGACAATACTTTTGATCTATTATGTGAAATTGCCAGCCATGTGTAAAGTATGCCTGGGAATCACAAGAAAATCCATTAATGACTTTGCTTGCCAGATTACAAATCATTTTTCATTACAGAAACTAAACAAGCATATGGCAAATTTGCTGTGCCTCAGCATTCCGTCCCTCCTTCCTGAATATAAAATTATATTCCAAGTGCCATAAATACTTTTCTATACCTCAATTAGATGGTCTGCACAACATTCCTCTTCAAAGCTAAAATCACAATCAATTCAGTTTTCTTGCCATTCAATCATGACAGAGCAGTACACAGGCCGTCCCAGAGTAACAAATGCCCCACTTACGAGAAACTCATACATGCAGAAAAACTCCAATATTAAATTCAAAAGTCCAATGTATATACATAGGTTAATTTCTAGGAACGTCAGAACTAGTTTTGACTCTTTTAATTGTTCCTTCTTGTCAGCATTATTTGTTTTTTTAATGGCATTCATTACAAAATGCAGTAGAAAGGTTACCATAGAGTAACTTTTGCCTATTTTCCGACAAATACAAAAATCAACATCTGCACAAATGGAATCCACTTGTTAGTCAGGGAAGGCCTGTGCTCAGATTAATTCATGCACATTTGCTCCGAATCCCTCATTAACCCTCCCACCAAAAATCTTATTTATCATGGTATTGAAAATACCAACTGACCCACAGCATCCAAAAAGCCTTTTGGGGAGAGCGCTCCAAGTTTTCACGGTGTTGTGTGTATCAGAGGTCTTGCCAGTTTCAAGTAGTCGTAGAGTTGGTGACATAGAAGATGGTGTCCGTGCCGGCTGGAAAATAGCTGCCCAAATTCCAGAACTTGATCCGCAGCCTTTCAGGCAGGCGCACTGTTCATCGTCTTCCAGAATTCCGTAGGTTGCAGAATGGTTCACACAAGTTGGAAGAGAGCAAATGACGCTTCACTATTTCAGGAGAGAGAGAGATAGAAAATGAGGAACTTCAGATCAGTTAGGCTGGCATCAGCATTAGGGAAATTAAATTAAAGATATGGCAACAGGGTATATAAAACCAAGTCACTTAGTAGATCCAGCGCACATTTACAACTAGCACACCAAAAATAAAACATAGAGTGCTGGTATAACTCAGCAGGTCAGGCAACATCACTGGAGGGAATGAATAGGTGATGTTTTAGTTGTAATATGGAAGGCGAGAAAGCTGAAAAAAAGGTGGGAGGGGTCAAAGCCGAGCAAGTGGATACAGGCGAGGGGGTTTTATAAGCAGATGGGGGGACAAACGGTGAAGATAAAAAGAGACACAAGACTGTCAGATAATTAGAGAAAATAAGTGAAATGCAAAGCAGAAGGAGGGAGATACTGGGCTTATATTCACTGGAATTTAGACTGGGTTTATATTCACTGGAATTTAGAAGGATAAGAGGGGATCTTATAGAAACATAACATTAAGGGATAGGACAGGCTAGATGCAGGAAAAATGTTCCTCATGTTGGGAGGGTCCAGAACCAGGAGTCAGTTTAAGAATAAGGGGTTGGCCATTTAGGACTGAGATGAGGAAAACCTTTTTCACCCAGAGAGTTGTGAATCTGTGGAATTCTCTGCCACAGGTGGCAGTGGAAGCCAATTCACTGGATGTATTACACTCGGTTCCTACTACACTCGGAACCTGAAAGAGGGCCTCAGCCCTCTACTGGCTCTCCACAGCAAAGTGACATATGGTTCGGTCTGGAATAAGTCATGGTTAACTGCAAGGGTTGGTAGTGGGTGAAATGGAAAACCCTAGTATCTTGTTAAGTTCCTCTTTTTCCCAGTCAAATTAACTCATTGTTCAAAAGATGAGTAGCAATTCCCAATTTTGGTCCCCCACCTGTTGATCATGTTTGTATCCCCTCCAATGCCTCCATGAAGAGTCATATGTCTTTCCACATATGAGGCAGAATTCAATCGGAACTCAGTAACTTTGAAATTTTAATTCAGCCTCTCCAGAAATAAATACTAAACTATGTTGGCTTGAGGACTACCTTATTGACAACCACGATTAGCCAGAGAGGCACTATGAGATAATTTTTATTGCAAATTATTGAGGGTTTTTTTAAAGAATTTTTTTTACACAGTGGGTGTTGAGTGCCTGGAATGCACTGCCAAGGTTGTGGTTGAGACAGATACGATAATGGCACTTGAGAGGCTTTTTGATAGGCACATGAATGTGCAAGGAATGAAGGGATATGGATTATACACAGGCAAGCACACAGACTTGCTGTTTAAAGACATTCAGTTTCAGCTCATGATTAATAAAAGCTGGTTCTTCTCCATGATCAATGGCATTCGTTATTTAGACCAAGTTGTTTAGAAAAATAACTACAGATGCTGGTACAAATCGAAGGTATCACAAAATGCTGGAGTAACTCAGCGAAGAAGGGTCTCAACCCGAAACGTCACCCATTCCTTCCCTCCAGAGATGCTGCCTCACCCACTGAGTTACTCCAGCATTTTGTGATACCTTCGTTATATAGACCAACATCTTTGAAAATCTCCCTGGAAATGAATTTGGGCATTGCCATTATTTTGCTGAGCTATATGTGAGGTTATCAAATTACCCATTAAAATAATCATACGCGAATAATGATAGATGTTGATGCGCCAAAAATGTAGGCAAAATTACATGATGTCACATTAATACAATTTTCAACATTGTAACTCCTGTTTTTCTGATGTGTCAAAATTCGAGGCTAGCTGTCTGAGAATCTAAAGGGAAAAATAAATTTGGACTTACAAATATACAAAAAATCATGAAGTGGTTTAAAAGATTCAAGCAAAAGCAAACCAAACATATTTATAGAGGGACAAAACGAAAATTTGAAAAACTTAGTGTTGTGTTTCAGTTGCCATGCAATTTAAAAAAAATATGGATACACTAGAAGAGCTGTAAAAATGATAAAGCATTGGTAGAAAAATGTGAAATTATACTTATCAGGAAAAGAATAAAACATTGAGGAAAGGTTTTTGGTCAACAGAATAGACATAATATACTTTTCCACTTAGTGAAGAGTAAAACAACTTTTACAAAGCTATCAATGAGACAACAAATAGGCAATTTCCTTGCACCCCAGTGCTGTGCAATGTTTATTATGGAGAGGACAAGATTGACAAATTATTGCCAATTTAATCCATTTGTGTCAGATCTATGAAAATTAAAAGCTAGTTGTTGAAAATTTCTGTTCAAAGTAATTAACAAGAAATTGAACAATGACCAAAACAAGCAAAGATTTTCAGACTTACAAAGTCTGTAATTTCCACTAAATGAGCAACATTGCTTCATCATCATTGACATTACACCACCTGCTGTCTAATCTCTCCTATTGTTTTGGGAATGTCCACAATGTTTTTCTTTCATTTGAAAGATGGTGGGGAGGTTAAATGATGAGGGGCAAAGTGAGTGTGAAGTGCAGTATGCAACACAATGGCACAATAAATTGTACTCCTGTAATACATTGAAATAAAAACTAATTCCAATAATAAGCCTTCCCCTATTTTACCTCGGAAATCAGGGCACGAGTGTCGAATTTCTTGTCAACGTTCTTGAAAGAGGCAATCTGTCCATACTTGACTGTGTGGGGGGAAAATAATTTCAGTTAGCTTAAAAAAATAGCATAATTGTACTGCAACGCACGGACGCAGCGGCTCACAGCTCTCCCTTTCGGTGCGTTTTATGTGTGTTATCTGTGTTATGTCTGTTAGTCAAATTTAGTCAGGAAAATCAGGAAAATCAGGCAAATCCTACCTACAACCGAAAGGATCTTCTGTTCATAGGATTCCAGTGCAATCGGGACCTTGTGCGCGAATTTCCACACCCGCGAAATATACCGGAAGAGATAGCCAGGACACCGGGCGCTCCGTGGATAGTTGTCGGCACGAACAGGCGTCGCAGGCGGAGGAGAAACAGGAAGCAAAAGCGAGGATGCCGGTCCGGTATACTTGCCAAGCTAAAGAGACAGCCACACAAACCACCGCTACCCAGCATGTTTCTCACCAACGCCAGATCCATCATCAACAAAATGGACGAACTAAAACTACAGATATCAGCAAACAAACTCGTGGAGGACTGTTGCATTCTCTTAGTAACAGAGACATGGCTTCATCCACTTATCCCAGACGGAGCCATTGAGCTAGCCGGGCGTACAGCGTTTCGTTGGGACAGAAACATCGACTCCGGTAAGAGCAAGGGGGGGGGGGGGGGGGTTATGCATTTACGTGCACAACAGCTGGTGCACTAACATCCAAATCATAGATAGCCACTGTTCTCCTGATCTGGAGTCCCTAACAGTTAAATGCAGGCTTTTTTACCTTCCTCGCGAATTTACAGGGGTTATAGTAACAGCAGTCTACATCCCACCGAATGCTAACGCTAGCACAGCTTTAGGCTACCTGCTCGGTGCAATAAACTCACAACAGAGCACATATCCAGAAGCAGCCCACATCATAGCCGGGGACTTCAACCATGCAGACCTAAAGTCAGTTCTCCCGAAACTTGAACAACACATAAGATGTGCTACCAGGGGGAAAAACACACTAGACAAGGTTTACTCAAATATTAAGAAGGGTTTCAGGTCAGCACCACTACCACACCTGGGGCAGTCAGATCACCTGTCCATATTCCTAACCCCAGCATACACCCCACTCAGGAGGAAAGCTCCAGTCACCATAAAGACTGTTAAGACATGGCCTGAAGGAGCTTCCTCGCAGCTGCAGGATTGCTTCGAAAGGACCAACTGGGATATTTTTGAGGATCATGACTTGGAGGAGTACACATCAACTGTACTTTGCTACATCAAAAACTGTGTTGACAATGTCACCGTCGACAAACGCATCCGGTTGTATCCCAATCAAAAACCCTGGATGACAAAGGATGTCAGGTCTCTCCTCAAGGACCGTAACACCGCCTTCAGGTCTAGTGATAGAGCTCTATACAGTGCTGCTAGAACCAACCTGAAGAGAGGCATCAAGGATGCCAAAGCGTCCTACAAGAGGAAGATTGAGGACCACTTTTCCAACAATGACCCACGGCGGGTATGGCAAGGCATCCAGCACATCACCAACTACAAGACCAGCAACCGCACGACTGCCGACGGCGACGCCTCGCTGGCAGAGGAACTTAACTGTTTCTTTGCTCGTTTCGAGGTGAAAGCTACAGTGGCAGACATAACACCCTCTCCAGCACCTGACAGCAACACCTTCACTGTGCAGGAGTATGATGTTAAACGCGTGCTCAGAGCAGTGAATCCCAGGAAAGCTGCAGGCCCCGATGGTGTGACGGGCAGAGTGCTGAGGGAATGTGCAGACCAATTATCTGAGGTCTTCACAAAAATCTTCAACCTGTCCCTTTTAAAATCCACCATCCCTCCCTGCCTGAAGTCCGCCACAATCATCCCACTGCCGAAAAAGTCTGTCATCAGCGGTCTTAACGACTACCGTCCGGTAGCACTCACACCGGTCATCACAAAGTGCTTCGAGAGACTGGTCCTGCAGCACATCAAAGCCAGCCTCCCACCCACCTTCGACCCACACCAGTTTGCCTACAGAGCAAATAGGTCTACAGGGGATGCCATCGACACTGCTCTTCACACTGCACTGACCCACCTTGAACACCAGGGGAGCTATGTGAGGATGCTCTTCCTCGACTTCAGCTCTGCCTTTAACACGGTCATCCCGAGCAGACTGGTCACCAAACTTTCCGACCTTGGATTTTCCCAAACCATCTGCCAATGGATCAAGGACTTCCTGACCAACCGCCCCCAGACCGTCAAAATAGGCCCTCACCTCTCCTCCACCATTACACTGAGCACCGGCTCACCACAGGGCTGTGTGTTGAGCCCCATCCTTTACTCCCTCTACACTCACGACTGCGCCCCCACCCATCCCACCAACACCATCATCAAGTTCGCGGATGACACGACTGTGGTTGGACTCATCTCAGAAGGAGATGAGACAGCCTATAGGGATGAAATCCAAAGGCTGGCAGCATGGTGTTCAGTGAACAATCTGGTCCTGAACTCCTCCAAAACAAAGGAACTTATAATTGACTTTAGAAAAACCAGTGGAGATTACGACCCACTCTACATCAATGGGGTCTGTGTGGAAAGGGTACCAGCTTTCAGGTTCCTGGGTACGCACATCGCAGAGGATCTTACTTGGTCTACCAACACCATCACCACAGTAAAGAAGGCACAGCAGAGACTCCACTTCCTGAGGATCCTCAGGAAAACCAACCTGCAGGAGAAGCTCATGTTGTCCTTCTATCGCTGCTCCATCGAGAGTGTGCTGGCATACTGTATAACCACATGGTATGCCAGCTGCTCAGAAAAGGACAGGAAGGCCCTTCAGAGGGTCATCACGACGGCCCAGAAGATCATCGGCTGCTCACTGCCCTCCCTGGAGCACCTGTTCAGACTACGCTGCCTCAGTAGAGCAGGCAAAATAATAAAAGATCCATCCCACCCCGGCCACCGTCTGTTTGTTCATCTGCCCTCTGGTCGACGTTTCAGGTCGATCAAATCCCGAACAAACAGACTTAAGAACAGTTTTTACCCCAGGGCCATACGAGAACTGAACACTACCTTTGCACTAGGCAACACCGTTAAAAAATCTTGTACTTAATATAATTGTATTTAATTGTATTTATGTATTTATTTGTTTTTGCATTTATTGCATATATGTTTGTACGCACCGTCAGGATTGGCTATTTTTTAATTTCGTTGTACTCGTTGCAATGACAATAAATGAATATTATTATTATTATATTATTATTATTATTATTACTGGAGGAAATCAGCAGGTGCTTCCAAGTACTGTGGAAGCAACGGAATAATCTACATCTCAGGTCGAGACCCTGCACCAGGACTGAGAGTTTAAAGAGGAGATACCCAGAGGAGAGGGTGAAGATTTTACAAACAATATGCTTGAAAGTCGAGCTGCAGCAGTTGAATTTCATTCGAGGACCCTATGGAATGAATCCAAAGCCTAGATATTTAGCACCACTCAAAACAAAAGATTTTAGAGGAACAAGATGGACTACTTCCTTGAAATCGCCATACTGAACTGTAGTGTGCAATGGAGCGTAACGCCCCGCCATTTTAGTAGGCAAAACCCACCGTTCGCTATGCCTCTTGTAGTGTAATCAGTGTTTTGGGGGAACAGTATGTTCCCATTAAAATGCAGAATATATCTCATCTATCAATTCACAGATTTTTGTTAATTTTTCTTTTTTAATGTTTCTGCAAGTTTCTGCCTACTAAAACAGCACCGTGACATATTATGGTTTTTAGGGTCGAGTGGTCTATCTTGTATCTTTGCTCAAAACTGCTGTCCAACTTAGTAGGCAGCGAAATTGAGAGTCCATCAGCTATTATATAAGTGTAGGTGCTGCAGCAAGCATCAAGGGCCAAGACTAAGTAACTGGAATGCAATACTTTGATTCTCTCCCTGCTGCTCAGGGGAGTGACTAAAACAATGTAAGATGCTGAACTCGACAATTAGTTATTTATGAGGTTTTTCTTGCCTGTTCTATGGTATTGTTCTATATCCTTTGATTGGCACCTGGGTATGCAGGGAATGGAGGGGTATGGATCAGTTGCAGGTAGAGGATTTATAGTGGCATAATTTCAACACAGACATCTTGGCAACACAGACATTGTGGGCCAAAGAGCCATAATGTTCTTTATTCTATTCCTTTCTTTCAGTCCGTCAACTTTAGCTTAACAGTAACTTTGAGGATGATTTGGCAACATTCAAATCAGTAACGTTGGCAAAAGTGTGTCGACCCTCTGATTCACTTCCAAAGACAACTCGTGCAAATTACTTTTATTCTGTATATGACCAGATTTTTAAATTGTGCAATTTATATAGGGTGCATAATTATATGGCACCTCTGAACCTACCTATTGCCACATAACCGCAGCAGGGCTCCTGGTAAATCATCCTCTTCAATCAGGAGTTGTACAACCACAGGAAGGGCAGGAATCCGTAGCACTTCTCCATTAGCCAATTGATATTATTGTCCATACTGCAGGAGGAAGAAATAATCTGGAATAAGTACATATTTTAATTCAGCGATAGTGATTCAACAGTGGGAGTCTCGCCTCACTATTACCACCACCTTTTCCACACACTAAAGAATTCTCCTCCTGACGTCTTCGGAGTGGGGGTGGAAACCGGAGAAAACCCACTGTCTGAAGCTCTGGGGAGAAGGTACAAACGCCGTACAGCCTGCACCTGTAGTCAGGGTCGAACCCGGGACACTGGCGCTGTCAGGCAGCAACTCTACCGCTGGACACCTCGACCCCCCTCTTGGTCTCAACGCAAAATGCGGGACGATTTCCAGATTCCCACCTGTTTGAACGCGTCAAGTAGTGTTTCACATAACACGGCCCAAGGGACAAGCGCCCAGGGCCCTGGGAAGGGACAAGCGCCCGGGGGGGGGGGGGGGGAGGGACAAGTGCCCAGGGGTGGGGAAGGGACAAGGGCCCAGGGGTGGGGGGGGAGGGAGCGCCCGGGGGGGGGAGGAGGGAGGGAGCGCCCGGGGACAGGAGGGAGCGCCCGGGGGGGGGGGGAGGAGGGAGCGCCCGGGGGGGGGAGGAGGGAGCGCCCGGGGAGGGAGGAGGGAGGGAGCGCCCGGGGGGGGGGGAAGGAGGGAGCGCGCGGGGGGGGAGGAGGGAGCGCCCGGGGGGGGAGGAGGGAGCGCCCGGGGGGGGAGGAGGGAGCGCCCGGGGAGGAGGAGGGAGCGCCCGGGGGGGGAGGAGGGAGCACCCGGGGGCGGGGGGGGAGGAGGGAGCGCCCGGGGAGGAGGAGGGAGCGCCCGGGGGGGGGGAGGAGGGAGCACCCGGGGGGGGGGGAGGAGGGAGCGCCCGGGGGGGGAGGAGGGAGCGCCCGGGGGGGGGAGGAGGGAGCACCCGGGGGGGGGGAGGAGGGAGCGCCCGGGGGGGAGGAGGGAGCGCCCGGGGGGGGGAGGAGGGAGCACCCGGGGGGGGGGGAGGAGGGAGCGCCCGGGGGGGGAGGAGGGAGCGCCCGGGGGGGGAGGAGGGAGCGCCCGGGGGGGAGGAGGAGGGAGGGAGCGCCCGGGGGGGGCGGGGCCTCAGACAGGGACGACGCTTTACGCCGCCATTGTGAGCTGTGGACCCGCTGGGTGTCGCCGCTTGGACCCGCGGCCGGGCCCGGACCCACGGACGGACGGATAGGAGCGGCGCTGAAACCTGCAGCTTCCCGGCCTCGTGCCCGCGGCGGCAAGATGGCGGCGCGTCGCGTCGCGTCACGTGGCGGGCGCGCTGATGACCGGTCGGGGACGTCACGTGACCCTCCACCCAGTGACGGGAAAGGGACATCACGTGGCCCTCCGTCCAGTGACGGGTCGGGGACGTCACGTGACCCTCCGTCCAGTGAATGGGTGGGGACATTCACCCATCGTTTAATTTGCGTGGGCGGGGCCGGCAGGTGCCAGTCACTCACTCATTGGTTGGGGCGGGAGGGTCACGTGATTTCCATTCATGACGGGTGGGCGTCACGTGGTGCCCATTCAACGATGATTCGGGGCGGGGCCGGGTTTCACGTGCCGGACATTGATGGGGCAGAAGGTGGACACAAAAGGCTGGAGTAACTCAACGGGACAGGCAGCATCTCCTCTGGAGAGGAGGAAGGGGTGGCGGGTTGGCGGGTTGGGCTGAGACCCTGCTTCAGACCAGGCCGGCAAGCAGAGGAAACAGACAACAGTCCAGCACAGGACCTTGGCCCACTTCTCCTGATATGACCCTGAAGCTGGAGGGAGGAATGTAGCAGATGGGGAGAGGGGTGCGGAAAAATAGATGGGAGTCCAATGGGGCACATGGGAGAGGAGGGGGTATGGGAGAGACAGAGGGTATGGGAGAGACAGGGGGTATGGGAGAGACAGAGGGTATGGGAGAGACAGGGGGTATGGGAGAGACAGGGGGTAGGGGAGAGACAGGGGGTATGGGAGAGACAGGGGGTATGGGAGAGACAGGGGGTATGGGAGAGACAGGGGGTATGGGAGAGACAGAGGGTATGGGAGAGACAGAGGGTATGGGAGAGACAGGGGGTATGGGAGAGACAGAGGGTATGGGAGAGACAGGGGGTATGGGAGAGACAGAGGGTATGGGAGAGACAGAGGGTATGGGAGAGACAGAGGGTGTGTGGAAGGGGGGGTTAGTTGGACATTGACTGAAAATGGACAATTCAATGTTCATACTGTTGGTTTGAAAGTTGTCCAAGGGGAATATGAGCTGCTGTTCCTCCAGTTTGTTTAAGTGGCCTGGTTCATGCAGTCAATGCAAAGGCTTTGTAGGGAAGGGCTGGTATCTAAGGAGACACAGAGAACTGCATATCTGGAACCCTGAGTGAAACACAAAGTGCTTCAGGATCGCCCACAGATCTCTGGGTGTGAGGCAGCAATTCTACCAGCAGTGCCACTATATCTTGATTTCAAAAAATTAAATGTTGGTAACATTGGTTACTAAAAATAAAAAACTTCATTTTCAGTCTTAAATATCTAAGTCACGTTATGTCCCCCTTTACAGCTATGTTTAATTCAGTTCAAGACTATGGGGCAGCACAGTGGCCGTAAAGTTGCTGCCTAAAAGTGCCGGGGACATGGAATCGATCCTGAATATGGGTGCTCTCTGTATGGAGTTTGCTCGTTCTCCCTTTGATCGCATGGGTTTTCTCCGGATGCTCTTGTTTCCTTTCACATTCCATAGACGTTCAGGACCCTTTCTCAGACCCAACCCAAAACGTAATCTTTTCCTTTTGTTAATAACATTGTTTACAGAGTACTATGTTTACATATTGTGTTGTGCTGCTGCAAGTAAGAATTTCATTGTTCTAATTGGTTCATTAGAGAATAAAACACTCTTGACTCACGTCCCGAGTGTGCAGAACAGAACTGGTGTACGGGTGGTCGGCATGGATTCGATGGGCCGAAGGGCCTGTTTCCGCCCTGTATCTTTAAACGAAACTAAAAACACTAAAACGAGAGGGGGTTTGAAAAAGGGCCTCGACCCGGAACGTCACCCAATTCCTTCTATCCAGAGATGCTGCCGGTCCCGCTGAGTTCCTCCAGGGTTTCGTGTCTATCTTGGGAGTGATTCGGCGTCGGGTTTCAGCGGTCACGGCGGGGCGGCGACAGGACAGCAATGGCGGCTAGATCTCCCACAATGCAAAGGGAGGGAGCAAGTGCCCGGCGCCGACCGGTTGCCGCGGAAGTGCGCATGTGCAGAGCGGCCGGGGACGTGCAGGCGGTCGGGGATGTGCGGGAGGCGGCAGTGCGCATGTGCAGGGCGGCCGGCGGTGCCGGCGGATGAGGAGCGGCCGGAGAGCGGAGACCGGGCGGCCCGGACACGGATGTCGAGGGGTGGGGGCGGAGAGTGACCCAGAGAGAGAGCGGGGGGGGCGGGGCCGCTCATTGTTGACCGGTAGGTGACCCGGGGGCTCTGAGAGCGGTGCCCGTGTGCCGGCAGCGCATGCGCCAACCTCGGGCCGGGCACGGAGCGGAGCGGAGCCGCCACAAAGCGCCGGGGCCGCGGCTGCGCGTCAGACGCCGCCAAATACGCGGGAAACCCCATCCCTGGGCCCAGGGATCCGGGATCGTCCAAATCCTGCACCGCGACCACCGGGCTGGAGCTGCAGCTGCAGCCGGCCCCCCCGTCCCCCCCGTCCCCATTCATTAACCCCCACACGGGCAGTTTCATCCCAATCACAGGGATTTGCATCAACCTCATTCAGGGATTGATCCCAATCTACTATCCCGCGGATTTCCATCCCAATACTGAACATTGCACGACGCCCCGACCCCAAACCCAGGGAATTATCCCCCACACATACACGGGCATTTACATCCCAATCCCATGAATTTGTATCCTATTTAAATCAGGGATTGATCCCGACCCCCTATCCCGATGTTGAACATTGCAAGATGCCCCCTTCCCCAAACCTGGGGAATTATCCCACATTATCGCACATGGGTGGTTATTGTTCTAAAGCCACGAATTTCCATCCTATCTAAATCAGGGATTGTCCCACCCTCCCCCCCCCCAGATCTCCCATCCCGGGGATTTCCCTCTGAATGCGAGTCCTTGCAGGATGCTCCCAGTGCAAACCTGGAGAATAATCGACTGCACATGCCCAGGTCATAGGTCATTCGTGCTAAACATTCTCGCTGGCCGAGCTGCTGTGTGTATACAGACCTGCGTTTCATCGGTATTTTCCAGGTTTGCTTCTTCCAGGTAAGAAAATACTACTTTCAAAACTTAACTAGGTGTATATATGGTTAATTTGTACAAAACTGATGATTTTGTTGGTTTCATTGCTTTATGCTTCGGTGAGTGAGCGAGATCATGACAATTTATTTTACATTGTAACTTGTACCAGTATTGTAATGGACATGCTTACAGGACCCTATTCGAATTAACATATGATTGACCTTGTTATTTATTTTGTTTTATATGTTACTGGCAAAGACATACGCATTTGTGCAACTTTGGACTGGGAGTAGCACGTATCACCTGAATAAGTGGATGCAGAATGTGTGTGACAGCCACAACTGTCAATTTGCAACAGGAAACTGTTTCTGCCCACCTGCCTTCAAACTCGAGGAAAATAAACTGCAGATGCTGGTTTAAATCGAAGGTCGACACAAAATGCTGGTGTAACTCAGCGGGTCAGGCATCATCTCGGGAGAGAAAGAATGGGTGACGTTTTGTGTCGAGACCCTTCTTCAGAAGTCTGGAGAATAAGCGAGTTAGGTATCTCGCTTCAGACTTCTGAAAAAGGGTCTTTACCCGAAACATTACCCATTCCTTCTCTCCTGAGGTGCTACTTGACCCGCTGAGTTACTCCAGCATTTTGTGTCTTCCTTCGATTTAAACTAGCAACTGTAGTTTTTTTTCCTAGTGTTTGAAGGGAGGTGGGCAGAAACAGTTTCCTGTTGCAAATTGACAGTTGTGGCTGTCACACACATTCTGCATCCACTTATTCAGGTGATACGTGGTAGTCCCACAGCCCAAAGTTGCACAAATGTGCATAGCTTTGCCCAGTAACATATAAAACAAAATATATAATAAAGTCAATCATATGTTAAGTCAAATAGGGTCCTGTAAGCATGTCCTTTACATACAGGTACAAGTTACAATACAAACAAAAATTGGCATGGCTTTGCTTACTCACCGAAGCACAAAGCAATAAAACCAACAAAATCAACGTAGTTTTGTACAAATTAACCGTAAATACGCCTAGTTAATAGTTTTGAAACCAGTATTTTCTTACCTCGAAGAAGCAAAACTGGAAAATACGGATGAAAAGCAGGTCTGTATACGCGCAGCAGCTCAGCCGGCGAGAATGTTTAGCGCGAGTGACCTATGACCTGGGCATGCGCAGTTGAGATATCGAACTCGCATATTACCACCATACCTGCACAAGGGCGATTATCCCAATCCCAGGAATTTTCATCGGCTGAAATCAGGGATTTATTACGATCTTCCAGCCCGCAGATATCCCTCCCAATGCTGAGCATTGCAGGATGCCCCTCCCCCAACCCAGGGAATTATCCCCACCTGCACACGGGCAATTATTATTGCAATGCCAGAAATATCCATAGGGATTGTTCCCTATCCCAATGTGGCATATCGCAAGATGCACCTCCCCTAAACCCAGGGAATTATCCCCCACCCACACACGGGCAATTTTGATCTAAATCCCAGTAATGAGCATCCTATGTAAATCAGGGATTGATTTATCCCAATGCTATCCCAATCCCAATGCTGAGCATTGCAAGATGCCCAGAGAATTACCCCCCACCCACACACGGGCGATTATCCCAATCCCAGAAACTTGCAGCCTACCTGAATCAAGGATTGCCCCCAACCCCGATCCACAATCCCGTGATTTTCCTCCCAATGCTGAGAATTGCATTGCTGAGATCTTGTGTTTCTCCCACACTTCAAAGATGTGCAGGTTAATTAGCTTCTGTAAAATTGTAAATTGTCCTATCATGTAGTATAGTGCTAGTATACGGGGTGATCGCTGGTTGGCGCGGACTCAGTGGGCTGAAGGGCCTGTTTCTTCTCTGAAGTCTAAAGAAAACTGTAAAGACAGCATCTGAGCAAAGGATGGATCCTGGGTCTCTGGCGCTGTGAGGCGGTGACTCTACAGTTGGACCACCGTGCTGTTCTTGAACTCTATATATGAGCTGTTGTGATGTGTTCTACCTTGGCTGACCTGCAGCTGCTGCCTGTGGTCTATTCTCAGTGCCCGCTCTCCAGGTGGGATCAGTCTGCCAACTCCATCTGACGCACGTGCAGCCATGTCCCAGGTGGTGGGTTTCCGAGTGGGAGCCGAGTTCTCGAGCTACAGCGAGCTGCACCGGGAGTACCGGTGCTACCAGAGGGACAGCTCCGTACAGATGTGGACCAGGCACTCGCAGACCATCAAGGCGCAGCGGCGTCGGGCACCCAAGCGCCCGATGAACGACGCGCTGAACTTTGCCGAGATCGACTACGCGTGCATTCACGGCGGCAAGTTATTCAAGACCAAAGGATCCGGCAAACGGACAATCCAGAGGTGAGGAAATACTTGCAGGGGCGACACAGCGGCACAGTTGGTAGAGCCACTGCCTCACAACGCCGGGGATCCCGGTTCCATCCTGACCACGGGTGCTCTCCGTGTGTGGAGTTTGCACGTCCTCTCTGTGACCAGCTGTGTTTCTTCTGTGTGCTTCAGTTTCCTCCCATATCCAAAACACGTGCAGGTTTCTTGGTTAATTGGCCCTCTGTAAATCATCCCGAGTGTGTCGGGAGTGGATGACAAAGTGGGAGAACATGGAACATGGTCGATACCTGGTCCTGTTTCCTACCTTCTTATTTAAAGATGTTTTTATCCTTTTAAATTTAATAATATGTTTAGCCGGGTAGTTAGTTTTGTTTAGAGTTACATCATGGAAACAGGCCTTTCGGCCCATCGAGTCCACACCGCCCACCAATCATCCATTCACACTAGTTCTATGTTATCCCACTTTCTCATCCACTCTCTACACACGAGGGGCAATTTACAAAAGCAAATTAACCCACAAACCTGCACGTCTTTAGAATGTGGAAGGAAACCACTTGGAAAAAACCCACGTGGTCACAGTGAGGACGTACAATCTCCACACAGACAGCACCCGTAGTCAGGATCGAACCTGAGTCTCCGGCGCTGTGAGGCAGCAGCTCCTCTAATGCCCCGTCTGTCTCTTTCTCTTTTTTTTCTCTGTCTCTCTCTCCCCTCTGTTCATTTTTTTCTCTCTTTTGCACTCTTTGTTCATCTTTGATTGTGTGTGTGTGTGTGTGTGTGCATCTCCCCACCTCTCTCCCCGTCTCACCTCTACCTCTCCCTCTCTCCACCTCTCTCCATTTCTCCCTCTCTCTCTCTCCGTCTCCACCTCTCTACCTCTCTCCTCCTGTACCTTTCTACTTCTCTCTCTACCTCTCTCTCCTTCTCTCTCCCCCACCACACATTTTCCCATTCCTACCCGCTGGGATTGTCTAGAGTGGTAGAGTCATCCCACACAGAAATAGGCCCTTCGGTCCAACTTGCCCATGCTCATCGAGATGGCCCATGGACACCAGTCCCACCTGCCCTCAGAACCTTTCCTATCCATGTACCTTTCCAAATGTCTTTTAAATGATAGAGTACCTGCCTCAACTACCTCATCTAAAAGCTAGTTCCATTTACCACCACACTGTGCAGAATTACATTCTTTTTAAATCTTTCCCCTCTCATGTTAAACTGTCCTCTGGATCTTGATTCCCCTATCCTGGATAAAAGATTTATGCATTCACCCTATCTATTCCACTTGTCACATACAATTTGGTGTGTTAACACAAAGGACACGGTATTATCCATGTTATCCCACTTTGCCATCCACTGCCTGCACACTTGGGACAATTGACAATTTGATAGTTTGTGTTTTATGGTTCAGAGACTGGATTGATATCCCAGTGGGGGAGTGTGATATTATCCCATTAAATCACAAAGGGTCTTCCGCCTGCAATGACCATCAAGCACCCAGCTTGTTATGTACTATGTGTAGGAAGGAACTACAGATGCTGGTTTACACTGAAGATAGACACAAAATGGTGAAGTAACTCAGCGGGGAGGGCAGCTTCTCTGGAGAAAAATAATAGGTGACGTTTCGGTTTGACACCCGTCTTAAGGCTGAGAGTCAGGGGGGAGGTAAACTAGAAGTTTCTCCCATTCTCGTCGTTCTATTAATTTCACTGTTGCCTTGCTTAGTTTCACTGTTTGTATCAACTTGTTATCACCTTCTCCACAGCCAACAATAGACCATTGTGGGCTCCACCTTTCCTTTATCATTGTTGCTGGCTTTGATTTGTTCTTTCATTCATTTGTTCTTTGTAACCCTTCATCCCCCTAGTTCCCTCTCCTCTGGCTCTCAGTCTGATAAAGGGTCCCAACCAGAAGAATAAGGGGTAGGCCATTTAGAACAGAGATGAGGAAAAACTTTTTCAGTCAGAGAGTTGTGAATCTGTGGAATTCTCTGCCTCAGAGGGCAGTGGAGGCCAATTCTCTGAATACATTCAAGAGAGAGCTAGATAGAGCTCTTAAGGATAGCGGAGTCAGGGGGTATGGGGAGAAAGCAGGAACGGGGTACTGATTGAGAATGATCAGCCATGATCACATTGAATGGCGGTGCTGGCTCGAGGGGCCGAATGGCCTCCTCCTGCACCTATTGTCACCTACTCCTTTTCTCCAGAGATGCTGCCTGACCCACTGAGTTACTCCAGCATTTTGTGTCCATCTCCTTTGTTATGCACTATGTTATCTTACACCAATCCTGCATGAATCACATTTTGTTACAGCTGTTGCTTCAAGTCCCCCAGTTTGTGAAAGAGTTTATTATCAGTCAAAGGGCAGTCATTCATCACACCATCTTGTCTTCCCACTCGCACTGCTTCATGGCCAATGTCAATGGAATATTTCTGTTGGATTCTGTGATGATTGTAAAAGATAGCCATACATTGCTGGTCTGAATCATCCTACCACAACGAGAGAGCAGTCCTGAACTGCGATCTTCCTCATTGGTGACCCTCGGACTATCTTTGTTTGGACTTTACCTTGCACTAAATGTTATTCCCTTATCGTGTATCTATACACTGTAAATGGCTCGATTGCCTTCCCACTGTCTGGTTAGCATGCAACAAAGCTTTTCACTGTACCTCGGAACACGTGACAATAAACTGAACTAAACAAAACTGAAGGGTCTCAGTCCAAAGCGTCACCTATTCCTTTTCTCCAGAGATGATGCACGACCCGCTGAGTTACTCCAGCATTTTGTGTCTTATCGATTGACCCAGTTGGCTTACACACTGCCTCCCACTGTCTTTTTCAGAACCAACAAGATGAAATGTCCCTGTATCATTAAAGTCCGTCTTTCTGCGGATGGAAACAAGTTTGTGGTGAAAGAGATGAATGAATCGCATAACCACACAGTGCCGCAGGTAAAAGCAGAACACACACACCAGCCAGGTAGAGTTGTTGGATCTGCCACTGCTTCAGATTGTCGGGTCAGTGTGTGTGCGTGTGTGGGGGGGGGGTGTCTGTGTGTTGTCCCACCTCTTCACATTTTCAGAGAGCATTAGACTAGTTCTGGACGCTCGGTTCCAGCCTTGGATCCTGGGCTGTTGAATATCTTAGTTCAACAATACAGCACAGAAACAGGCCCTTCGGCCCACCGAGTCTGCGCCCACCAGCGATCCCCCACATTAACACTATCCTACACACACTAGGGACAATTTACACATACACCAACCCAATGAACCTCCATACCCGTACATATTTAGAGTGTGGGAGGAAACTGAAGAGCTTGGAGAAAACCCACGCAGGTCACGGGGAGAACGTAAAAACTCCATACAGACAGCACTCGTAGTCAGGATTGAACCCGGGTCTCCGGCGCTGCAAGCGCTGTAAGGCAGCAACTCTACAGCTGCACCACCATGCCATCCAGAATATGTCCATGTAATTATTTATAAAGAGTTTATCAGAACTCTGTCTCTCTACCCGTGTCTTTGCCCGTGAGAGAATGTTACCTGTGGCACCAACACATATCGTTGGGACTTAAAGCTGTAGGCTGCAATAAAATGGGATTTGTGCAGCATTGGTTCAAGAAAACATACTACATAGCAACAAAGATAGACACAACAAGCTGGAGTAACTCAGCGGGTCAAGCATCATCTCTGGAGAAAAGGAATAGGTGACGTTTCGGATCCTTCCTGGCTGGTCTGAAGAAGGGTCTCGACCCAAAATGTCACCTTTTTCTTTTCTCCAGAGATGTTGTCTGAACCGCTGAGTTACTCCAGCTTTTTGTGTCTAGAATTGGCGTAAACTAGAATCTGCTGTTTAGTTTAGACATATAGCGTGTAAACAGGCCCTTCAGCCCACCGAGTCCAGGCTGACCAGCAATCCATGCACATTAACGCTATCCTACACACATCAGGGACAACTTTCAATTTTAGCAAGCCAATTAGTCTATAAACCTGTGCATCTTTAGAGTGTGGGAGGAAACCGCAGCTCCCGAAGAAAACCCACGGAGAGAACGTACAATCTCCGTACAGACAGCACCCGTAGTCAGGATCAAACCCGAGTCTCTGGCGCTGTAACACAGCAACTCTTCCGCTGCACCACCGTGCTGCCCCGACACATAGAACAGAACAAGATGGGTGCTTGATGGTCATTGCCAACAATGTAGGTGGAAGAGCCGGTGTGATTCTATGGGATGATATCACACTCCCCCACTGGGATATCAATCCAGCCTCTGAACTCTGACAACTTTGCCATTGTTTAACAGAGTCAGACTGATACACTCAATATCACTAGTCATTTCCCTCACAGTAACAAGTTTTATTCACGTAGTTCTAACACACTAAAAATATCTCCAGCTTTCAGGGACATTATCAAAGTAATTGATGTGAACTGCCTTAGCAGTGATTCTGGAGATGACCTATAACTTGGGTGGAGATGCTGGGTTTCAAGGAATGTCTTATAATGGGGTTTAAGGAGGCAAGAGTGTCTGAGGGTGATCTGAGAGAAGTATATCTGTTCATGAGAGGCATAGAATGGAGACCCTCAGACTATCTTTAATTGGACTTTACTGGACTTTATCTGATGCTAATCATTATTCCCTTTATCCTGTGTCTGTGGACGGCTTAGACACAAAAATCCGGAGGAACTCAGCAGGTCAGACAGCATCTCTGGAGAAAAGGAATACATGACGTTTCGGGGCAAGACCCTTCTTCAGACCAGAAAAGGAATAGGTGAAATTTCAGGTCGAGACCCATCTTCAGATTGATGCTTCCTGACCCGCTGAGTTACAGCAGCTTTTTGTATCTATCTTCGGTTTAAACCAGCATCTGCAGTTCCTTCCAACACATTTCGACTGTGGACGGCTTGATTGTAATCATGGATAGTCGTTCTATGGACTGGAAGCATGCAACAAAAAAGCTTTTTGGTACACGTGACAAGAAACTAGACTAAACTAGATGGGGAATATGGTCCGATTGTTTTTCCCCATGGTAGTTGTGGAGGTGCAGAGACACATAGAGGGAGAAAGTTCCAAATAGCTGCTGAAGGCAAAGTCAATTGGACAGGGATAAAAATTCAGGAATGGGCTGGGGCCAGAGTTAGAGAATTTTGAATTATATATATATATGTGACCGAGACGTAAATGTAGATGGGTTGATGAGTAAGTTTGCTAATGACACCAAAATTAGGAGTTGCAGACAACGGGAAATGCTGTCTGTAGATATCAGAACGTAGACCAGCTGCAGAAAGGGGCGGAGAAATGGCAGATGGAGTTTAACCCGAGCAAGTGTAAGGTGATGCACTTTGACAGGTTAAATGCAAGGAGAGTATACAGTTAATGACATGACCATTAACAGCATTGATGTGCAGAGGGATCTTGGAGTTCAAGTTCATAGCTCACTGAAGGAGGCAGCACAAGTAGATAGGGTGGGGAAGAAGGCGTCATAAGTGACAGGAGCAGAATTAGGCCATTCAGCCCATCGTCTATTCCGCCATTCAGTCATGGCTGATCTATCTCTCCCTCCTAACCCCATTCATCTGCCTGCTCCCCATAACCCCTGACACCAGCAATAATTAAGAATCCATCTATCTCTGCCATAAATATATCCACTGACTTGGCCTCCACAGCCTTCTGTGGCAAAGAATTCCACCAATTCACCACCCTCTGACTCAAGAAATTCCTCCTCTCCTTCCTAAAGGAATGTCCTTTAATTCTGAGGCTATGGCCTCTTGTCCGACACTCTTCCACTGGAGGAAGCATCCTCTCCACATTTATCCAAACGTTTCACTATTCGGTACGTTTCAATGAGGTCCCCTCTCATTCTTCTAAACTCTATCGAGTACAGGCCCAGTGCTGACAAACGATCATCATATGTTAACCAGTATGGGTGAAACGTGTGGTATGCTTGTCTTCTGTGCTAGGGGCATTAAATATAAGAGTCAGCAAGTCATGATGCAGCTCTATAGGGCTTTAGTTAGACTGCATTTGGAGTATTATTTGCAGTTCTAGTCGCTCCATTACAGGAAAGGTGTGGAGGCTTTGGAGAGGGTGCAGAGGAGGTTGACCAGAATGCTGCCTGGATTAGAGGGTTTCAGCTACAGGGGGAGGTTGAATAAACTTGGGTTATTTTCTCTGGAGCGTCAGAGGTTGAGGGAAGACTCGACGGAAGTATATAAAGTTAAGGTCGGCAATCAGAGGCTTGTGCCCAGGGTGGAAATGTCCAACACTAGACGACAGAGTGATATGGTGAGAGGGGGGAGGTTTAATGTGCGAGGCAAGATTTTTACTCAGAGAGGGGTGGGGGCTGGGAATGCACTGCTAGAGATGGTGGTGGATGCAGATACGATAGGGGTGTTTAAGAGGCTTTGGGAAAGGCACATGGAAGTTCAGGGAATTGAGCGATATGGATCATGTACAGGGAGATGAGATCAGTTCAACTTGGCATCATGTTTGGCACAGATAATGTAGGCTGGAGGGCCCATTCCTGTGCTGTTCTGTGTTCTAATATGGGATCTGAGCTTAGTTTACAGATACAGCATGGAAACATAGGCCTACCTAGTCCACGCTGATCATCAACCACCTGTGTTCACTGGTTCTATGTTGTCCTACTTTCTCATCCAATCCCGACACGCTCGGGGCAATTTACAGAGGACAATTGACCTCTAAACCGGATGAACTGACCCTAGGACCTTGCTTGTACCCCACAGGAAGAGGAGGAGAGGCTCCGGCACCAAAGGCACTTTGTTAAAGAGCTGCGCGTGGACCCCACTTCCATCGTCTCGCTGCGGAGTAATGGAGCGGGTGTCCAGGTGCAGCTGGGGGAGGTTGCCAGCAAGGTGCTCGCTGATGAGGATGCCCATAGCCCCGCACGCAAGGAGAAATGGGACGAGTTCAAGGCCAACAAAACCGACTTGGAGATGATGGTGCCCACGCTGGCAGCCATCAAGGGTAAGGTCATAAGGAATAGAGTAGAATTAGGACATTCGGCCCATCAAGACTACTCCATCATTCAATCATGGCTGATCTATCTCTCTCTCCCCTAACCCCATTCTCCTGCCTTCTCCCCATAACCTCTGACACCCGGACTGATCAAGAATCAAGGTGGGTGAAGGTCTCCTCACTTGTCCCAGGCCTAACCGGCTGCTCCAGGTTTGCACCTCTCCCTCTCTTGTCCTGGGGTATCCTGCATCCTTCCTTCATTCCGGAATAATGCGGATCACCCCTTTATTGGGTTAACGTATGATGAGCGTTTGATGGCTCTGGGCCTGTACTCGCTGGAGTTTAGAAGGATGAGGGGGGACCTCACTGAAACTTACCGAATAGTGAAAGGCCTGGATAAAGTGGATGTGGCGAGGATGTTTCCACTAGTGGGAGAGTGATGGACCAGAGGGCACAGCCTCACAATAAAAGGATGTTCATTTAGAAAGGAGATGAGAAGGAATTTCTTTAGTCAGAGGGTGATGAATCTGTGGAAATCATTGCCACAGATGGCTGTGGAGGCCAAGTCTGTGGCTATTTATAAAGCAGAGATTGACAGGTTCTTGATTAGTAATAATAATAATAATAAACATTTATTTTATATAGCGCTTTTCCAAGTGCTCAAAGACGCTTTACAAAAACAGTCATGACATAAAAACAAACAGACGAACTGTCCTGACGGAGAAGCGGCGAACAAATAGCGCCAGCGTCCTCTCACATCAGGGTCCGGCAGTAGACAATAAAGAACACAAGACACACAATTACAATTTTAACACAAACAGCCATCACAGTGATTGCTCCAGGCACACCCTCACTGTGATGGAAGGCAAAGAAAAGTCTTATCTAGTAAGGCAGCATAGGGTATGGGGAGGGCAGGAGAATGGGATTGAGAGGGAAAGATAGATCAGCCATGATTCCTAGACTCTCCCACGAGTGGAAAGATCCTCTCCAGATGCACTCTACCCTGGCATTTCACTATCTGGTAAGTTTCAACGAGGCCCCTCCTGATCCTTCTAAACTCCAGCGAGTACAGGCCCAGTGCCGTCAAACACTCATCAGATGTTAACCCAGACATTCCTGGTTTCATTCTCGTAAACCTCCTCTCGACCGTCTCCACCACCAGCACATCCTTCCTTAGACATGGGGCCAAAACTGCTCACAATACTCCAAATAAATGGATGAGGATTGGGATAATTTACCACTGGTGGACTCCAATCAAGTTGTAGAAACATCTCATGGATAATCAATGGAAACAAAATGAACCTAAGCTCAATTTTGAGCGTCATAGCAAAGGTCTGAATACTTGTGTAAATGTGATATTTCAGCTATTTCTTTTTAATTACTTTGCAAAAAATTCTAAACACCTGTTTTCGCTTCTTCATTCTGGGGTATTGCATGTAGATTGATGATTAAAAAAAAGAATTTAATCCATTTCAAAATAAGGCTGTAATTTAACAAAATGTGGAAAAAGTGAAGGGGTCTGAATACTTTTGAATGCGCTGTAGGTCTTAGGGCTGATGGAATCAAGGGATATGGGGAGAAAGTCAGAACAGGGTACTGATTCTAGATGATCAGCCATGATCATATTGAATGGTGGAACTGGCTCGAAGAGCCGAATGGCCTACTCCTGCGCCTATTTTCTATGATTCTACTTCAAAGAGTTTGTGGCCAGGGTGAGAGCGGGTCAGTCCCTTGTTCTGCCTGTTCTTGTCATATGAGGAAAGATTGGAAAGACTGGGCATGTATTCACTGGAGTTTAGAAGGATGAGAGGGGATCTTAAAGAGACGTATAAGATTATAAAAGGACTGGACAAGCTAGATGCAGGAAAAATGTTCCCAATGTTGGGGGAGTCCAGCACCAGGGGACACAGTGTAAGAATAAAGGGGAGCCCATTTAAAACTGAGGTGAAAAGACACTTTTTCACCCAGAGAGTTGTGAATTTGTGGAATTCTCCGCCACAGAAGGCAGTGGAGGCCAATTCACTGGATGAATTTAAAAGAGAGTTAGATAGAGCTCTAGGCGCTCGTGGTATCAAGGGATATGGGGAGAAGGCAGGCACCGGTTACTGATTGTGGATGATCAGCCATGATCACAGTGAATGGTGGTGCTGGCTCGAAGGGCCAAATGGCCTCCTCCTGCACCTATTTTCTGTGTTTCTATAACTCTTGTCTGCGTTTGCTTGCAGACGGCACGGTGGTGGTGGTGGTGAACAAGGCCAACGTGTTGCAGGCCATCTACTACCAGGACGGCCGCATGAAGCAGACCTTCGAGAGGTTCCCCGAGGTGCTGCTGGTGGGTGCCACCTACAGCTGGGCGGGCCTGTGGCTGCCCACCTACCTGCTGCTGGCCATCGACGGCAACGGGGAGAGCGAGCTGGCGTGCCTGTGGTTCCTGCAGAGCGAGGAGCTCGAGACCGTCCGGCAGCTTCTGCGCATCTTCAGGCAGAAGAACCCGGCGGCGGAGGGAACGCGGGCGGTGGTGGTCGGCGGCAAGGCATGCTGGTGACGGGGAGCTGGTGACCGACGTGCTGCCCCACTGCAAGCCGCTGGCCTGCCTCGCCCACACCCTGAGCGTCTTCCAGGACCACGTGACCGCCGAGAAGCTGCACGTGACCGCCGGGCAACAGTAAGCACTGGCACCGCCATTCCCTCGTGGGGCCGGAGCGGAGCGGGCGGGTGGGTGGGGGGCCCAAATATTCCTCCTCCTGTCAGATTGTGTTGGTTTGGTAAAGTTGTGACTCTCATCCCTCTGCACAATCCAGTCTACCCATGTCCCATCTCCTCCACTCTGCCCTCTCTCTCTTTCTTCTTTCCTTCTTTCTTACCCGCTCCTCCTTCCCTTCTTTCTTTCTCCCTCTTCTCTCCTTCACCTCCGCCCCTTCTCTCCTTTCCCCTACTCCTGTTTCCTCCTCACCCACTCCACCCCTCCTTCACCCACTCCTCCCCTCTTCCCCCTCCTCGCCTCCTTCCCCCTCCTCGCCTCCTTCCCCCTCTCATCTTCCCCCTCCTCTCCTCCTCCCCTCCTCCCCTCCTCTCCTTCCCTCTGCTCTCCTCCCCCTCCTCTCCTCCACCATCGGGCAACAATAAGCTCTGGCATCGTGATTCCGTCGTGGGACCGGAGCGGGCGGGGGAGGGGGCGGTTGGGTTATCCCAAATATTCCTCCTCCTGTCACGGCGTGGGTCAGATAAGGGTGCGACTCATTCCTCAACATGGTCTGCACAATCCAGTCTACCCCTGCCCCACTCTCCCTCCTTTCCACCCTCTTCTCCCCCTTTGCCTGCTCCTTCCCCTTTTGCCCCCTCCTCTCCCCTTTCTGTAGATGGGGTATCTGGTCAGCATTAGATGGGGCATCTTGGTCAGCATTAGATGGGGCATCTTGGTCAGCATTAGATGGGGCATCTGGTCAGCATTAAATGGGGCATCTTGGTCAGCGTTAGATGGGGCATCTTGGTCAGCATTAGATGGGGCATCTGGTCAGCATTAGATGGGGCATGTTGGTCAGCATTAGATGGGGCATCTGGTCAGCATTAAATGGGGCATCTTGGTCAGCATTAGATGGGGCATGTTGGTCAGCAAGGACGAGTTGGGCCGAGAGGCCTATTTCCGTGCTGTTTGACTCCACTGTTCAGTAGTCATTGAGGAGGTCACTTTATTTTTCGTAGGGAAAGAAACGGTGGAGTTTTTCTTGTAGCCGGTGGGGACTGTTGAGGTGAGAGTTTGGTTTAGTTTCGGAAATACAGATTGGAAACGGGCCCTTTGCCCCACTGAGTCCACGCTGACCATTAATCACCCGTTCACACCAAAGATACTAGAGGAACAAGATAGACCACTCGACGTTAAAAAGCGTAGAAGATCATGGCACCATTTTAGTGGGAAGAAAATTGCAGAAACATTTAAAAAGAAAAAATAACAAAAATGTATGAATTGATAGATGAGTTATTTTCTGCATTTTAATGGTATCATCACACATACTGTTCCCCCAAAACACTGATTACACTGCGAGAGGCAGAACGAACGGCGGGGTTTGCTTACTAAAATGGCGGACGTCCCGCTCCTTTACACACTACACTTCAGTATAGGCGAATTCAATGGAGTGGTCCATCTTGTTCCTCTAGTATCTTTGGTTCATACTAGTTCTGGGCGACACACGGGACAATTTACAGAGGCCAATTAACGTACAAACCTGCACGTCTTTGGAACTTGGGGGGAACCCGGAGAACCCGGAGGAAACCCACATGGTCACAGGGAGAGCGTACAAACTCCACACAGACAATGCCTGTAGACAGGATGGATCCTGGGACTGGCACTGTAAGGCAGCAACTCTACCGCTACGCCACCGTGCTGCACCGGGAGGTTCCTCACCTTGTCTCCTCTTCCCGCCAGGAGCCAGCTGCTGCAGATCCTGCACAGTATGTGTTACGCGACGTCCACTGAGGACTATGACCTGCTGTACCGCCAGCTGCTGGACTCCAACGTGGAGAGCGCCGTCGACTACTTCCACAAGACGTGGCACGGGTCCCGCCGCCAGTGGGTGGAGGGCTTCAAGCACGAGAACGAGAGTTACCTCACCAGCACCCTCCAGCGGGTGCAGGTGATGAGCCAGAGGCTGGCGGCCGCGGTCGAGGACTTCTCCAACGTGACCTCCTTCACCCGGGACCTCCTGAAGGCCGTGGACACGGTGCGGGCCGAGTGCGACCAGCGGGTGTTGCAGAGTGAGTCCCCCGCAGGGCCAGAGGACAACTCCGCGGAGTCTTCCTACCGGGCGCTGCTCACCGACTTCGCCTTCCGCCGGGTGCGGACGGAGCTGCAGGAAGCGGAGTCGGTCTCCTTTCTCAGCGTGGAGGCCGAGAGGGCCTGGCCCGTGTGCCGGCGCCGGGCCCTGGTGACGGACCAGGCCAGCTGCCAGTGTGCCTTCCGCACCTCCATGAGGCTCCCCTGCCGGCACGTCCTGGCTCTCCGGCGGCTGCTGGGCTCCGACCTCTTTGAGCCCTCGCTCTGCGCCGCTCGCTGGACGCAGGAGCACTTCCTCGACGGTCAGCTCCCGCCCGCGTCGCCGAGGGAGCGGGCCAAGGTGCAGCAGGAGCGATACCGCCAGGCCCTCAAGGTAGCTCGCAAACTCTCCTCCCTCGCCGCCCGGTGTCCGGCCGAAGACTTTGGCAGGTGCCTGGCGGTCATGACGGCCGTCACCGACATCTGGGCCAGAGGTGGCCAGGTGCAAGTCACCGAAACCAATGGTTTGTAGCGACGCAGTCTCAGAGAGAGTGAAGCAACGACACACAAAACATGGAGCAGCACAGCACAAGGACAGGCCCTTCAGCACACAATGAACATGATGACAAGACCATCGCTTATCTACCTGCATATCATCCATATCTCACCATTCCTTGCATATCCATGTGCCCATCTACTGCCTCGTAAACTCCATTATCACATCTACCTCTACAGCCACATATGGTTCATAAGATCATGTGACAGGAGTAGGATTCGGCCATTTGGCCCATCAAGTCTACTCTCCGCCATTCAATCATGGCTGATTCATCTCTCCCTCACCCCATTCTCCTGCCTTCTCCCCATAACAGAGAAACATAGAAAATTAGTGCAAGAGCAGACCATTCGGCCCTTCGAGCCAGCACCGCCATTCAATGTGATCATGGTAGATCATCCACAATCTACCCCGTTCCTGCCTTCTCCCCATATCCCTTGTTCCGCTAGCCCTCAGAGCCCTATCTGACTCCCTTTTGAATGCATCCAGTGAATCGACCTCCACTGCCTTCTGAGGCAGAGAATTCCACATAAATGTGACAAAGTAACAAATATATATACAGACAAACAAGATGAGAGTTTTGGTAATATTTAGGTAGACAGACAGACAGAATTTGGTGTCATCTCTCAGCTTAAGTTAGAACATAGACTAGCCAAGCGTAGACTCGGCGCCCGTTTCGCCGAGGCACACTCGGACACCGGGTACCTCATCTTCCCATTCCCATGTTGATCTTGCAGTCCCGGATCCCATCCATTGTCAGAGACAAGCCACGCGCAAACTGGAGAAATATCAACTCATATACGGCTTGGGTAGCGTACAACCCAATTGGATGAACATTGAATTCTTCAGATTTAGGCAGCTACAACCCTCCCTCTGACTTTTTCGCTTCCCCACCCCTCTTTTCCGCCCCCTCCCGTGTGTCCTACCTGTACCGCCCCCCTCCCGTATGTCCCACCTGGACGCGCACCTGTTTCATTCCCCTCACAGGTGCATCCTTCCACTAACTTCACAATTCGCAACTCATCAATCCCTTTCCATCACATCTCATGGCTTTTCATCTCTGTGTGATGGTTATGTTGAACCATCTTCCTACCAAACTCCACTGCATCAACCTGTTATCTGCCAGGCTTTGTCTACTCGCGCCTCTCTTCCAGCTTTCTCTACCCTTCTCCCACTTTACAATGTCTGGAGAAGGGCCCGACCTGAAACCACACCCATCCATGTTCTACAGAAATGCCGCCTGGCCCGTTGAGTAACTGAATTTGGGTTTTTTCTCCAGTTGCAACGAATCCAACCGTCGGTGATTTTATTATATATGTCACTTATTTTGCGAGGGGAGAAGAGGGAGTGACCGGAGTGTGACTCGTCCTTCATTGTGCTGGCGGCCTTGCCGAGGCAGCTTGGCGTAGAAGGAATCGATGGAAGGGAGGTTGGTTTGTGTGATGGTCGAATGTCCATCGGTAATCGGCTCCGGCAATGTCTTGCGGTTTTGGATGGTGCTGTGCCAAAAAGAGTCTATGGTGCACGCCGATCAAAGCCTTCTCCCGCTACCTTGTCGGGACTCTCCCAGCTCGCTGCTGGCCGGGACACTTGGCCATAGCTTCCACGTGGCTGCCCAGGACAAAATGCCGGCGATATTTATTCTTAGGAATCTGTACTTCCTCGTCATCAATGTATACCATGGTGTGTGTACTGTTTCGGTACCTGACGTCGATCACAATCTTTTTTATCTCACTGACATTGAGGGAGAGCTTGTTGTCTTGGCACCAAGTTACAAGGTTCTCAGTCTCCTTTCTGTACTCCATCTCGTCATTGTTCGATGTCTTTCCCATTAGGTGGTGCCCTCTGCAAACTTATAGATTGAGTTGGATTGGTGTTTGGCTGCAGAGTCGCGAGTGTATAATGAGTATTGTGGGGGGGGGGAGGGGGGCTGAGGACGCATCCATGCGGGGCATCGGTGTAGAGTACTGAAGCAGAGGATGATGTGTCACCTATTCTCACTGATTGTGGTCTGTCGATCAGGAAGTCGAGGGTCCAGTTACAGAGGAGAGTGCTGACTTCAAGTCCAAATTCAACCAGAGGTTTTAGGTGAGAAAGGAATGATTTAACAGGTAGACACAAAATGCTGGAGTAACTCAGCGGGTCAGGCACCATCTCTGGAGAGAAGGAATGGGTGATGTTTTGGGTCGAGACCCTTGTTCAGACTGACTTATTATGACTCTTTGGGGGCAACCTCTTCACACAGTGGATACAGGGAACGAGCTGCCAGATGATATAGTTGAGGCAGACGTTATAACACCACTTAAAATACATTTAATCGGGTTCTTCGATAGGAAGAAGTTTAGAGACGTACAGATCAAAAGCGGGCAACTAGACGTAATGTAAATGGGGTATCTTGGTCGGAATGGACATGCTGGGCCGAGGGGCTGTATAACTCAATCGGACTCCAGATGGTCATAACATTGAGGTTATCATTATAAGCACGTGGAAGGCACATCTCATTCATACTTTTCCCTTCCCACCCTACTGTCTGCCAGAATGCAGAAAAAATGTTACCAATGTTGGGCGAGTCCAGAACCATGTGCCACAGTCTTAGAATAAAGGGGAGGCCATTTAAAACTGAGGTGCTAAAATGAACGGATCGACAGCTCCAATTTCACTGTTTATTTCACTCTTTGCACATTTACATTCCTCCTGGTTTTATTTGCGCGCTCACTGAGATTTTACGACGCGGAATTTGGGGATTAAATGGGACCTGTTCAGCGCCGACCTGTTGTCTACCTGTTGTCTGCCCCACAGCCCCTGATCCCCGATCCTGAGTCCGGTCCCAGGACCCGATCCTTTTACACACCCGGAGCCGAACCGCATCAGGTTCTCAGCCACTGGTTCTCAGCCGAAGTCCAGAAGAAAGGATAAAGTTTCTCCGTGAATTTATTCCCAGTGAAGGTGTGGAGATGGGATTTGGTGTCCGCGTCATAAAATGAAACTGTCCCGGACTCGTAACTGAGATAAACTCCCACCCTCCCGGGGATGGGACGGGCGGGGATACGGGATCGATAGGAGGCGAATGGATCAAATTTGTCACCCCGTCGCCTGATGATCCAGACTCCAGCCTCTGGGGTCAGTGCCACCACTCTCTTCCTCTCCACAGACTCCGCGGCGACTCCCAGACTCCAGCACCGAATCTCCGCCACCTCCACCTCCCAGTAATGTCTCCCTGATGTGAATCCCTCCGATCCCAGCACACACCGACTAACTGTAAACCTCTTCCCGGTGTCAGGGAGATTCATCAGGGTCCCGGTCCATCTCACCCTCTTCCGATCCTCAGACACCTCGAGATGAGGATGCGCCGTTTCCACATCCAGGGTGATGGAGACTGTGGGGGAGGAGGGAAGGGGGGGGGGAGAGAGAGAGAGAAGCAGAGAATCAGAGAGTTCCCGCGGGAGAAGCCATTCGACCTCAGTCACGGGCGGACGACCAGCTGAAACATTGCCCGGGGTTTCATCCCCCAACAAATATCGGATGGACACCAGACATCATTACCTGAGTTTATAATGCGGTCTGGGGACAGGGATTTGTGCGGAATCAGGAGGGAGGGGGTTGTGGGGGGGGGGGGGGGGGAATTGCGGACGCTGAGGAAGATTGCAAGATTGCGGCGGGAATAGATAAATGAAACGTGCTGTTCATATATGAAGGCAGGTCGGAGGAAGAAGAAATTGAGGTGTAATTTGAAATTGTTAAAGGGAAGGTAGAGATGTGGGATGGAGTCAATAGACAATAGACAATAGGTGCAGGAGTAGGCCATGCGGCCCTTCAAGCCAGAACCGCCATTCAATGTGATCATGGCTGATCATTCTCAATCAGTACCCCGTTCCTGCCTTCTCCCCGTACCCCCTGACTCCGCTATCCGTAAGAGCTCTATCTAGCTCTCTTGAATGCATCCAGAGAATTGGCCTCCACTGCCTTCTGAGGCAGAGAATTCCACAGATTCACAACTCTCTGACTGAAAAAGTTTTTCCTCATCTCAGTTCTAAATGGCCTACCCCTTATTCCTAAACAGTGGCCCCTTGTTCTGGACTCCCCCAACATTGGGAACATGTTTCCTGCTGACGCAGGTCCCGGGACCCGATCCTTTTACACAGTTATCATGATCATAGTGAATAGTTGCAGACGTTAGGGGCCAGATGACCTGCCCCTCTTTTCTTGATTGGAGGGCGAGAGAGAGGGAAGGGTGGTTTGGACCATGGAAGGAAGGAGAGGTTGAATGATCGGATGTTAGACAGAATGGGTGAAGACTTGGGGTTGTAGGGTCACTGAAAGAGAGGGGATTCATGGGTGTGTGCAATCAAGAACACACTGATCTCATTGTGAACGAATAGGTGAATTTCACTGAGGAAGTTGACAATGTTCTGCTTGTAAGGCTGATCCAGAAAGTGAAAGTAGGTGGGATCCAAGTGGAGCAGTTTGTGGATAGAGAGGTATGTTATCAAAGTCTGCAGCAGGATATTAAATCAGGTAGTATATCAAAACCTCATTCTCATGCAAGGATATCAAAACAAGAGAACGCGGGTTTATGGTGAGAGGAAAGAGTTTTAAAATTGGTCTAAGTGGTACTTTTTCTTCACACATAGAGTGGTTGGTATCTGGAACACGCTGCAGAGGTGGTGCTGGAGTCAGATATAATCACTATATTTAAGCGGCTTTTAAATAGGTGAGGTTTAGGAGAATACTGATGTAATGTGGGCAAATGGATTAGTGTAGCTGGAGAAAATGACTGGTAGACAAACTTCTGGAGTAACTCAGCGGGACAGGTAGCATCTCTGGAGAGAAGGAATGGGTGACATTTCGAGTCGAGACCCTTCTTCAGACTGATTGTCCACAGCCACCGGAACAGGGAATTGCAAAGGTCCCCCAGTCTTTGCGTGAGGTAATGTCTCCTTATCGCTATCCTGAAAGGTCCAGCCCAGATTTTGAGTGGGAGACCGCTGGCCTACCAGGGGAAACATCCTCCTTGCATCCAGCCCACTGAACTTTGTGTTTCACCAAGGTCTCCTTTAAAACACCTGAACTCTCGAGTGCACAGGCCAAGGCTACTCAATCTCATCCTGCACAGGGACAAGTATTGTCAGTCTTTGCTGCATTCCCTGTGTGTAAAAAATATAATTCTGCAGGTATGAAAAAAGCTTAAGAACACATGAAAATAGCAGGAGGAGTAGGCCCTGCTCCCCAGGCCTGCTCCACCATTCAATTTGATCATGACTGATCTAAGCTGGCACCAATTCCTGCTCGATGTGAGTTCTCCATAAGCCTCAATTTCTAGATCTTTCAAATATCCATCTGCGTTCACTTTGCCTATTGCCAATAACCTGACCTGCATGACCTCCTAGGGTAGAAGATTTCAGATTTTCACTGCTGCTTATGTTATATCTTCATGGCTTGGGTGTGAATATTAGAGGTATGATTAGTAAGATTGGGAGCAGCAACTCCTATGGTAGGCTGATCTAGAAATCCATGGTAGTCAGCCAATGGATACAAAGCAAAAGCTTTTCACCGTACCTTGGTATACATGACAATAAACTAAACTGAAACCGATATGTGGCCTGACGGTAGAAAACAGGGCGGAGGTAGAGAGTTGTTTTTCAGACTGGAGGCCTGTGACAAGTGGTGCACACCAATGCACAATGCTAGCTGCACTGTTGGTAGCTGTTTATATAAATGATGTGGATGTGTTTGTAGGTGGTACGGTTAACAAGTTTGTGAGTGACACTAACATTGGTGACATTGTGGAGAGTGGAGAAGGTTGTCTAAGATTAAACAGATCTTAATGAACTGGGCCAAAGGGCTGTGGAATGGAATATGGAATTTTCTAAACTTCAAGGGTGACGGTTTAAGTCGAGAAGGGAAAGTCAACAAGGGCATTGAACGGCCAAGTTTTCAGACAGCGGGTGGTAGAGTGATAGTTGCCAATGGAGATTTTGGAGATGGGTACAATTTCTATCGGCAATGTTTGCATCTGTGTTACTTAAATGCGTTATAAATAAGAAGAAGGAAAATCTGGACAGGTTTTACCTCGTTTAATGGCAGATGTTTCTCTCCACAACGTGTTCATCAAAAAGTGGTGATCGATTTTGTCAATCGTTAAGGCATCGTCTGTCACTGAGAGTGTTTTCATTTCCTCACTATCCCTGCAAAGATTTAACATCTGGTTGTAAATTGAGCCACAACTGTTTTTTGAGCTGTTCTACACAAGCATGCAGTGATTCTCTCATGAGAATGTCCTACCTCCTCTTCCCACCAGCTTGCTCCTGCAAGAAATCAAACACAAATCTGAGTAGACTGATATGGGACATTCACAATTCGACATAGGAGTTTCACACAAATTACAACAAGCCCCATAACCTTTCCATTTCCCAACTCTTTTTGTTGTTGTGACACAGACAGAAGTGGATATTACCATAGAGATTCTACAAAAGAATAACTAGGGAGAGAATACGTCCCTTGAAGAGCACAGGGATAACGTAGGGTGGAATAGGTCCCCTTAAGTGCTGGTGACTTTAAGGAATGTTAATGTGGATAAACATGAGGAATGATTAAGTGTTTCTGATGGCATGATCATCACGATGTCTTCAACGGGCCGGTTTAATGCCACAAAATTCTTTCCCACTAAAGTGGAACACACGGCAAACTTTCCTCATGAACTTGTGATTTGCGGAGATTTTCCTTATTTTAGGGGAAATATTAAGCAATCACTAACTCAGTGCCAAGATCACAGCAATATTTTACTCAAGGAGACTGCAGGCAGCGCTGAGGTCCAGCACAGATTATGGGGAGGATATTAAGTTTGGGAATATCAGCAGCACAGTGCTGAAGCAGATGGGGCATTTACCGAGTTCTGAATTACTGGTAAACGTGGCATTTACTTCAGAAATATCCCCATCATTTTGTAACTGTGCATTTTCACTTCACCAATCTGTAGTGTAACCCCTGAACTCACCCTCAGAATTGCCACACTGTCTTTTTGATCAATCTGCTCCTGTAGCTTTAAGAGTTCCTTCTGAATGGAATTTACATTCTCTTGAAGCTCTTCAAGATTTTTCTCCATTGTACTTAGAATCCTCTTCTCTTCCTCCCAGATATCTGCCAGTATGCTCTGCTTTTTCTCAGTGAGAATCTGGTCCAGTTCAGCAAACTGGGATGTGATCTGTGACTGAAGATTGTGTGACTGTTTCTGTGAAATGAAAGGTGAAGATCAATATTTCTCTGCATTGTGTTTCCTCGCGGTATAGAAAGTATCATTTGGCCAATCAATATCCAGCTGCAGAGTGCAGGAATTGGCCATTCCGTGAACCATATCCATACTGGCCACTGTACGTATCCTCACAAATCCCAGTTACTTACATTTAATCGATAGCTTTGATTAGGTTGGAAATTCAAGAGTTTGACCATTAACCTATGATGAATGTTTGGCTGCACTGGAGTTTAGAAGACTCGCTGGATTTTAGAAGAATGAGGGGGACTTCATTGAAACATACAGAATAGTGAAGGTCTTCGATAAAGTGGATGTGGAGAGGATCTACTGCGAAAGTCTCGGACTAGAGGTCATAGCCTCAGAATTATAATAGTTCTATTAGGAATGAGATGAGGAGAAATTTCTTTAGTCAGAGGGTGGTGAATCTGTGGAATTCTTTGCCTCAGAAGGCTGTAGAAGCCAAGTTAGTGGATATTTTTAAGACAGAGATAGATATATTTTTGATTAGTAAAGGTATCAGAGGTTATGGGGAGAAGACAGGAGAATGGGGATAGGAGAGATAGATCAGCCATGATTGAATGGCGGAGTAGACTTGATGGGCCGAATAGCCTAATTCTACTCTTATGATCTTATGATCTTGTCTAAATGCTTCTGAAACGTCATGAGAGTAATCCCATAATCCCACCAATCCCACTCCTCAAATCCAATTCCCTATTGGCTATTCGCTTTCTACTCCCCATTAATTCCCATTCATTCGCCCACCACCCACGTTCACAAGGATACTTTACATCCGTCGATTGACCATCGAACCGGCGTGTCTTTGGGATGTAGAAGTAACCTGACGTGGTCACTGGGAGAACTGGGAAAAGATTGATAAGGCTAGGCTTGTATTCACTGGAGTTTAGAAGGATGAGAGGGGATCTGATAGAGACATATAAAATTATAAAAGGACTGGACAAGCTAGATGCAGGAAAAATGTTCCCAATTTTGGGCACGTCCAGAACCAAGGGCCACAGTCTTAGAATTAAGAGGAGGCCATTTAAAACTGAGGTGAGAAGGAACTTTATCACCCAGTGAGTTGTGAATTTGTGGAATTCTCTGCCACAGAGGGCAGTGGAGGCTAAATCACTGGATGGATTTAAGAGAGAGTTAGATAGAGCTCTCAGGGGGTAGTGGAATCATGAGATATGGGGAGAAGGTGGGCACGGGTTATTGATTGTAGACGATCAGCCATGATCACAATGAATGTGGTGCCTGCTCACCTCAGTTTTAAATTGGCTCCCCTTTATTCTAAGACTGTGGCCCTTGGTTCTGGGAACATTTTTCCTGCATCTAGCTTGTCCAGTGCTTTTATAGTTTTATATGTCTCTATTAGATCCCCTCCCATCCTTCTAAACTCCAGTGTTTCTATGTTTCTCACGCGCGAACCACACGGACAGCACCCGAGGTCAGGATCGAACCCGCTCACCAGATTCAGCAGCATTACTTGTGTCACTGCGCTGCCCTTTAATTACACGCATTCACAGGGATCAAATCTACACAAGATCAGGAAATCGAAACTGAAAATCGAAACTGGAAAGCCTCACCAGAACTTCAGAAATCTTCTCTTTCTGTTGCTGCTCCATTTGCTGGATCTCTGATTTCTTTTTTGCAAGAGATTCGAAGGAAGATTTCACTTGATCCTAGGATTGTGTTTGATAATTAGATAATTAAATTGTTGGACAATAAAGAAGTAATTAAACAAAGATGTGATCAAAATCGATTTGCTTTTACCTTGTAGAATTCAGCAGCTTCTGCTATCAGCGCGAAGCTGTGAGATTTGTGTTTCCGCCCAGCTGCACAAATCACACAGATCAGCGTCTTATCAGCTTCACAAAACAGCTTTAGTTCTTCCTGATGTTCTTCACAGTGGAATGTAACCCTGTTCTCCTGATTCTGGCGCAGTGTCCAAAATTTCTCTGACAGTCTCGCCAAGGCCCGACTTATCCCGAGGGTGCGGTTCACAAACTCCTCTCCACATTCCGGGCAGCAGTTTCTCCCCTCCGTGTCCCAACTCTGTGTGATACAGAAGCGGCAGAAGTTATGCCCACACTCCAGTGACACCGGATCGGTGAAGAAATCCAGGCAGATGGGACAAACGACCTCCTCGGTTAAACTGTCGACCTGGTCTTTCGTAGCCATGTTTAACTCCAGGCACTTCCTAGTTCAATATGCAAACTACTGATCCCCTGTAGTACCGCGAGTGTCCTCTGCGCACTTTGCCTTCTCGGGGAATGAAAATGATTTGCTGCTAGTCATAGAGTCCTACAGCACAGAAAGAGGCCCTTCGGCCCATCGTGCCGCCCGTTACCAAACACAGTCCCATTTTCCCGCATTTGGACCGTAGCCCTGAATGTTGTAGCATTTCAAGTGCCCATCCAAATGCCTCTTAAACGTTGTGAGTGTTCCCGCCTCCACCACCACCCCAGGCAGTGAGTTCCAGACTCCAACCACCCTCTGGGTGAAAAAGTTCTTTCTCACATCCCCCCGAAACCCCCCTCCCCTTACCCTGTATCTATGTCCCCTCGTCGTTGAACCTGAAGATGTAGAAACGAGGAACTGCAGATGTAGAGAGGGCCACATCGAGAGATCCGAGTGCCATTGACGAGGATAGAGGAAGCGCAGTTGAATCTGTGGCTCACCTGAAAGGTCTGTTTGTGTTCCCGAATGGTGGTGAGGGCTGAGGTTTAGTGACAGGAGTGGCACCCCCCATGGTGGGTTGTAAGGGAAAGCGCCTGGGGATGGGCTGGTAGGGTGAAAATGAGGAACATGAGGACCAGGGATGTCTACCCTTTTTCTGGCTGGAGGTGCGGGCGTTGAGATCTAATGTGCAGGAAGTAGTGGAGATGCTGGCGAGGCACCACCAAATGCAGTGGAGTTGACGACCTTTTTCCTGAAGAAAGAGAACGCCTCCGTTGTCCTGGGGTAGAAGCCCTGATCTTGAGCCCTGAATTGAAGATAGGGGAACCGAGTGATGGGGATGGCATCCACACAAGAGGCGGTGCTTGAGGAGGCACATGCTGAGTAGCTGTTGGATTCAGTGGATTTGTGGTCAATGTCCAGTGGTCACCTCGAGGTATGAAAAGGTGCACAACAGTCGGAGCCGGCACTGATGACTAAGGAAAATTGGAGCTCACAACGGTCCGTTGTTGACTGTGGAAGAGGTGATAACTTAAGGATACGGACAGTGAAACTTGCAGGACGCCTCGGGTGGGAGGTGCCTGATTTACTTGAAATGAGTTATCAATATTCATATCGCTGGGTTGTAAGGTGCCCAAACGAAATGTGAGGTGTTGTTCCTCAAATCTGGTGTGGCCTCCCTCTAACAGTTGGGGAATCCCAGGATAGAAAGATCAGTATGAGAATGGGAAGGGGAGTTAAAATGTTTGGAGATTGTGTTGGTCAAGGCGGCCTGAACGCAGGTATCCAGTGGAACGATCGCCCAGTCTGCGCCTGGTCTCGACGATATATCGGAGTCCAGGAGATGTAAAACATGTTCATATACGTCCTCCGCCGACTACATCCAGGGTCCCCGCCAGTCCTTTCAGGTGAGGCAGAGGTTCATTTCCACCTTCTCCAACCTCATCTACTGTATCCGTTATTCTCGGTATGGACTCCTATGTATCGTCAGAATTGAACATTGTCCTCTGGCCCCGTGAAGCAGCGGATCAACCCGCTGCTCGACAGTACCTCAGTAATATTAACCCTTCCCTGTCTAGATATTCTATACTCTCAGACCTTCTGAATGCCGCCAACGTTTTCTGTTGGGTTTTTTTTGTTGGCAGTTTATGGTCAGACTCACATTTCATTCGCCCATCGAACTGGGGAAAAAACCCGCAGATGCTGAAAATCCGAAATAAAGTCCTAAGATCCAATAAATACTCAGCAAGTCGCTTAGTGCCTATGGAGATAGAAACAGAGTTATTGATTCTGGTTGAACAACATTAACTGTTAGTGTTGGATCTGAAATATAAGGTCTGTTGACCTTGCAGATGCTGCCTGACCTGCTGAGCATTTTCTTTTGTCAATTTCTGCTTTTCTTCCAAATTTTAAAGCATCAACATTTTCAGCCATGCGTTTGGTTTGGGCCGCAGGTGTGGTAACAGGTTACAAATGGCACTTATTAAATCAGATTCCCGCTGTTTATGCAATTGTCAAAGTTATTTCTCAAAGTTACAGCTGGTCCGTGGTCGCAGCACATGGCTTCGCTGCCATCTAGTGGCAAAACCAAGACGTGCAAACAGTCCTGTTCCGCAGAAACCGTCCCTTCTGCAACTCCCTGGTTAACTCTTCCATACCCACCCAAAGCACCCCCTCCCCTGGTACCTTCCCCTGCAACCACAGAAGATGCAACACCTGTCCCTATACCTCCTCCCTCGACTCTGTCCAAGGATCTCGACAGCCTTTTCAGGTGAGGCAGAGGTTCACTTGCACCTCCTCCAACATCATCTACTGTATCCATTGTTCAAGAGTGTGGACTTATACATCGGCGACACCAAACGCAGACTGGGCGATCGTTTCCCGGAACACCTTCGCTCAGCCCACCTGAACCAACCTGATCTCCCGGTTGCCGAACACTTTAATTCTCCTTCCCATTCCTGCACACAGCTTTCTGTCCCAGGTCTCCTCCATTCTCAGAGTGAGGCTAAACGCAAATTGGGGGAACAGCATCGCATCTTTCGCTCGGGCAGCTTCCAGCGCAGTGGTAAGAATTTAATTTCCCTCACTTTAAGTCAGCCCGGCATTTCCTCTCTCCCTATCTCTCCACCACCCACGTCGCACTAGCTTCTTGTTTTCACCCTACAAACAACTAATAATGGCCTGGTTCCTTTATCATCGTTATTTTTTTTGCATATCTTTCATTCATGGTTCATTACCTCTCCATATCACCATCTATATCTCTCGTTTCCATATCCCTAACCAGTCTGAAGAAGGGTCTCGACCTGAAACGTCACCCATTCTTTCTCTCCAGAGATGCTGCTTGTCCCACTGAGTTACTCCAGTTTTACGTGTCTATCCCCGATTAACAGAACATGGTTTAGTGTGGAGATACAGCATGGAAACATGCTTTTCAACGCACCGAGTCGACGCCGACCACCGAACAACATTTCACACTAGTTCCATGTTATCCAACTTTCCCATCCACTGTCTATGCACCAGGGCCTACTTCACAGAGGCCAACTAACCTACAAACCCGTACATCTTTGTGATGTGGGAGGAAACGGAAGGAACTGGAGGAAACAGGAGATTATCTTGGCATTGTACTGTTCCACGTTCTATGTGGGGCGAATAGCCTATTCAAGGCCCTGTTCTAGTTCTACATGGCCACCAACAAGACCGACAGTCCCAGTGTACCTCCCACTACCAACATTCAGCTTTATTTTTCTCCCTTTCCGATTTCATTTCTCCCTCCTATTTACAACTCCCGAGACAGACCTTTACCGCCCTCTTTCGAAACGGCATCAATACCAATTCATTCACTCCGATATAGCGAAGCTGTTTCTCTTGGAATTCCTTCTACAGGCCAAAGAAGGGTCCTGACCCCGAGGCGTGGTCTGTCCATTTCCTTCCACAAATGCTGCCTGGCCCACTGATTTCCTCCGGCACTTCAAAAAAAATTTATTCAACCCTTTTCACAGATTCCTTGTATCTACCATTTCCATTATTTAATTTGCATTCTCTCACATCTGGCAATTTCCGATTTAATTCCGCCCACCCATCTACATCTGCCCCAAACTAGCCTTTGCGTGCTGTTGAAGTCCGCACCAATATCGTTTGTGTCACAACGCCGCGTTGTGACTCGGGGGGAGTTAAGGACCCGGGGGAACCTGGAGCCTTCGGGAAGGGCGTTTGTTTCAATCTTTATATTTTCATAAAAGTATTTCTGTTCCGTTGACCGACAAAGATAACGCGTTAAAATGAACGGATCGACAGGGGGTGATTTCAGTTACTGTTTATTTCACTCTTCCACATTTACACTCCCCTGGTTCTATCTCCATGGAATTTGTGATTCAGCGTCGACCTGTTGTCCAGAGGGTTTCTGCCCCAGAGCCATCCTGTCGCCGGTTCCGAGACCCGACTCTTTTACACACCCGGACCGGAATTGGAGCAGATTCTCAGCCACCGGCATAAATGCCGAGGCCCAAAGAAAGGATACCGTTTTTCCGTGAATTTATTCCCAGTGAAGGCGTGGAGATGGGACGATGTCCGCGTCGTAAAATGAAACGGTCCCAGTCTCGTAACAGAGATACACTCGCACCCTCCTGGGGATGGGTCGAGCGGGGAGATGGGATGGAGGGGAGGTGACTGTATGAAACTCATCATCCCGCCGCCAGATGCTCCAGACTCCAGTCTTCGGGGTCAGGTCGAACAGTCTCTTCCCCTCCACAGACCCTGCGGCGACTCCCAGTCCCCAGCACCGAGGATCTGCAACCTCCACATCCCTGTAGTGTCTCCCTGATGTGAAGCCCTCCGATCCCAGCACACATGCCTGTTCTGTAAAGCTCTTCCCGCTTTCAGGGAGACTACTCCGGGTCTCGGTCCATCTCACCCCTTTCCGATCCTCAGACACCCCGAGCTCCGGATGCGCCGTTTCCACATCCAGGGTGACGGAGACTCGGGGGACAAGCAGAGAATCAGACAGCCTCTCGGGGTCGGAGGGAGAAATGGACAGCGCGGTCACGGGACAGAGGGAGAGGCCGCTCGGCTTCTGAGCAGGGGGGGGGGGGGGGGGCGTACAACTGAAACCTTGCCTGCGGATTCACCCGGATACACAACGTCTGATGGAAAATATATATCTTTCATGTAGTTCTTGTTCATCGAGTTCACTGAGCCCTTTGAGAACTTTGTGTTTCACTGCGATCTCTAATACACATGAACTCTCGAGTACGGAACCCTAACCTACTCAATCTCACCCCATGCAGCAAATTTATTGTCCCAGGAACACGCGTTGTCAATCCTTGCTACATTCCTTCTGTGCCAAGTCAATCCTTTTATCGGTGCGGAGAAACATGAGTATACAAGAAAACTGGAGCAAGAATAAGCCTTTATAGCATTCGATTTGAACATGACTGCTATAAACGGACACAAATTCATCTTTTGCCTGAGTTCCCCATGATCTTAATTTCGATCTGTCAAATATTTATATGTAGTCAAGTTGCATATATCCAATAACACAGCCTTTTACCACTACCTAGGGCAGAGCATTCCAAGTATTCACTGCTCTCTGAGATGCAGCTTCTACACACCGCATGGCAGGCCGCTCTGGAAGGTTAGATCTCATGGAATCCAAGGTGAACAAGCCGATGGAATACAACAAAATGCTTGAAGGTCGCAAACAGAGGATGTTGGTAGAGGGTTATTTTTCAGACTGGAGGCTGAGTCCACTGTTGTTATTTATATAAGCGATTGGGTATGTAGGTTGCATAGGTAGTTTGCAGATGAAACTAAAATTGGTGACTTCGTCATCTGAGAGTAAATGGGATCCTAATGAACTGCGCTCATGGGTTTCGGAATGGCAAGTGGAATTTATTCACACAAAGGTGAGGTGATGCACTTTGCTGACACAAATCAAGGCAGGGCATACACATTAAATTCTACGCTTTATCGAAGAGCTTTCTCGGAGTGCAGATACACAGCGTGTGACAGTTGCCACGTTGATAGGCATGATAGTGAAGAAAGTGTGTGTATCGCGCTTGCTTTCATACGTCAGGATATTAAATGCAGCGTTTGACAAAAGGGTGTCATTAAACTGGAGAGGCTGCAAGAAGATTTACACCATTCTATCGGGTCTGGAGGGGTTGTTTATCAGGGGGAACCAGTCTGTGAGGACTGAAGGTACTCCTCACGTGGACCAGTGTGTCATGGAAGGGGTGAGCTGTATTGTCCCAGGATTGTCCGCAGTTTGAGGATTATCCTCCCCTACAAGACCACCTTCCATGAATCCATAACAGCCCCAAGGATGGAACCAGCCTTCCTGATGTGTTTGTTGATCCAATTGGCGTCCGCAGCCTTCGCCCTGCCACCCGAGCACACGGCAGCGAAGAAGATGGCACTGGCTACCACCGGATTGGTAGAACATCTGCAGCATCTTAATGCAGACGTTGAAGGAGCGGAGCCTTCTCAAAAAAATACAGCCCGCTCTGTCCCTTGTTGTACAGGGGCTCAGCGTTCCTGGACCAGCTCAGTTTACTGTCCAGGTACACCCCCATGGTATTTGTACTCCCTGGCAAACTGTACATCCACACCATTGATGGAGACAGGGGACAGAGGTGTTCCTCTCCTCCTAAAGTCCACCACCGACTCCTTAGTCTTGTCGGTGTTGAGCTGCAAGTGATTCAGCCCACACTACTCAACAAAGTAGTTGACTACACCGACGTCGTGAACAAAGACATTGACTACTGTGTAGCGTTAGTCTACACAGTTGGAGCCTAACATGTGTTTTATACAGAGGGCAGCTATCACCGCTGCCCAGCAAACCCACGAAATATGTGCACATTTTAAGTCCAGATCTTCAAACGCTCTTCTCCTCAGATGGACTGAAGGCGCTGGTGAATATCACCATCAATGTCTGCCTTCGCCTTCGCCTGGGAAGAGGAGCGCCGACTAGAGGTCCTGAGGGTCACTATCATCACGGCCATTTTTAAGAAAGGAAACAAGTCCAACTGCGGAAGATACAAACTACTGTCTGGCACAGGGCAAGACACCCATGGACCCCCACCAACAGCTACCTCTCGGTCGCTGAAGAGCTGCTAGTAACTGACAGATAATTTTGAAGCGAAGCCACCACTGGGAATTTAGGAATTACAGTCGCCAATATGTAGAACATACAAATACAGAGTTCAAAACCAAGCTGCACAGTCCAAGCAATTTGGGGTTTATTTTATTTATAATATTAAAAGGAATATAATTCAAATAGATGCAATCTTTCTATTAGGTTCGTGTGCATGTTACTAGCTGTGCAAATTTTCCAAATCACTGAAGTGACTTTAAATGTATCTCTGACATTCATCTATGCATTGAACAGTTAATAATACTCTAAGTGCAACGTCCAATACATTTATATTGTTATAACTCTGATCGTGTGCCTCTGTTGCTTGCCCCCTTTTCCACCAGGTCAAACCTACATTGCCGCCTTTTGCCAGAAAGCTAAACTTGCATCTTGATCACTCCTCGTCAGTTTGCCTCCTTAAACTGACGGGACGCGCCACTTCTCTTCCTGATCCTAACGTTAGCAAATAATCCTTGTTCCCCTCAAGCACTGTTGCCATTCCATCACCCACCCCATGACCTTTCAGACTTGTAAAGAGCATTCCCATCTACAAACAATGGTTTGCAATATCCCTAAGAGACCGTTATCTGTTCACTCACGAAACAACCCAAATGCAAACTACATATTACAACGATGGCATATAATTATCATTGACGGTGCGAGATAGGGATCCTGAATATATGCTTCATTTCAATGCTGCAAATTCTATGTAACTCACTCCTATCATCAATAAGGGTTGAAGAAGGAAAAACGAGTACAATCGTTTATTTAACGTTATTTCTAAACTTAAAATTAGCTACGTTTTACGGTCCTGTTCATGATACGATCTGAGTTTCATATCTGTAATGTGCAATTAGCCAGGGTTGTCAGCACCATTTGTGCAGCCGTTCTCAATTGTTTAAATCCGCCACTCATAGTCAGGACCATGATAGAAGGTCTCGACCCCAAATGTCACCCATTCCTTCTCTCCAGAGATACTGCCTGTCCCGCTGTACAGCATTTTGTGTCTATCCATAGTATAGCATGTTCTACTTGCTTATGTCAGGACAGAGGACGTCAATCAAAGTTTGACCCGGAGGATTCGTGAAAAGGACGGAAGCAACAGGGGCAGATGATCAGAGTTGCAAAAATGTAAAGGTATTTTACCTTTCAAATGAAACAAACTTGTAGCAGCATTAATTTCATTCAATTAATAGATCCACGCAACAGATATATTTAATATCACTTCATTGAATTTTTATAATTTGCAGAACATACAGGGCCCTAGTGAGAGCGCACCTGGAGTACTGTGCGCAGTTTTGGTCTCCAAATTTGAGGAAGGATATTCTTGCTGTTGAGGGCGTGCAGCGTGGGTATACTAAGTTAATTTTCGGAAGGGCGGGACTGTCGTATGTTGAAAGACTGGAGCGACTAAGCTTGCATACGCTGGAATTTAGAAGGATGAGAGGGGATCTTATTGAGGATTATTACGGGATTGGACACATTAGAGGCATGATATATGTTCCCAATGTTGGGGGAGTCCAGGTGCCACAGTTCTGCCCTGAGTCCAGCCTTGAGTCCAGGGGCCACAGTTTAAGAATAAGGGGTAGGCCATTTAGAACGGAGATGAGGACAAACTTCTCAGAGAGTTGTAAATCTGTGGAATTCTCTGCCTCAGAAGGTAGTGGAGGCTAATTCGCTGAATGCGATCAAGAGAGAGCTAGATAGAGCTCTTAAGAATAGCGGAGTCAGGGGGTATGGGGAGAAGGCAGGAACGGGGTACGGATTGAGAATGATCAGCCATGATCACATTGAATGGTGGTGCTGGCTCGAACGGCCGAATGGCCTCCTCCTGCACCTATTGTCTGTTGTCTATTGTCTAAAATGTAACATGCACAAGAATCTAAAGGAAAGTAGTCCGTGGTCTTGGAATGGAAATTGGTCACTAGCCCTTGCACAGAAATCGAGATAGAAACGCCGAGAAATCGAAGTGTCAGTTGGAAACTCAGCAGAGGAAAGGGAGAACTATTTTCAAAGAGAGGGAGATGAAACATTCGATTGGTGAACGAGAGCAGGAAGCAACAGTGATACAGACACAGAATCATGGAGCCATACATCATTGGAACAGAACATTCAGCCCAATACTTCCATGCTGCCCAAGATGTTCCATCTTAACCAGGCCCTTTTGCAACCTTTAGGTAATGCCCGACCCATCCCAATAACGTGCAAACTCCGAAAAAGCATCCGAAGTCAGGATCAAACCCGACTCACTGGCCCTGTGAGGCAGCGGCTGCTCCACAGTACCTGAGAAATATTAACCCTTCCCTCTCCAGATACTGTGTACAGCCCGACCTGTTGAATGCCTCTATCGTTTTCCATTTATTTCTTGGCAGTTTATGGTCAGACTTACATTCCAATCGCGTATTGAACTGGGGGAAAAAACACGCAGATGTTGAAAATCCGAAATAGAGTCATAGAGTCCTACAGCACAGAAAGAGGCCCTTCGGCCCATCGTGTCCGTGCCGCCCGTTACCAAACACAGTCTAATTTTAATCCCATTTTCCCGCATTTGGACCGTAGCCCTGAATGTTGTAGCATTTCAAGTGCCCATCCAAATGCCTCTTAAACGTTGTGAGTGTTCCCGCCTCCACCACCACCCCAGGCAGCGAGTTCCAGACTCCAACCACCCTCTGGGTGAAAAAGTTATTTCTCACATCCCCCCGAAACCTCCCTCCCCTTACCCTGTATCTATGTCCCCTCGTTGTTGAACCTTCCACCAGTGGAAGAAATTCCCCGTCATCTACCTTATCTATGCCCCTCATGATCTTGTACATCTCGATCATGTCCCCTCTCAGCCTTCTCTGCTCCAGGGAAAACAACCCCAGTCTGCTCAGTCTCTCCTCATAGCCGAGGCCCTTCATCCCTGGCAGCATCCTGGTGAATCTCCTCTGCACCGTCTCCAAAGCTATCACATCCTTTCTATAATGTGGTGACCAGAACTGTACACAATACTCCAGCTGTGGCCTCACCAGTGTTCTGTACAATTCCATCATTACCCCCCTACTTTTATATTCGATGCCCCGGCTAATGAAGGCCAGTAACCCATATGCCTTTTTGACCACCCTGTCCACCTGTCCTGCTGCCTTCAAGGACTTGTGTACCTGTACTCCAAGGTCCCTCTGTACCCCTGTCTTCCCTAGGGTCCTTCCATTCATGGTGTACTCCCTCTCCAAATTATTTCTGCCAAAGTGCATCACCTCGCACTTTTCAGGATTGAATTCCATCTGCCACTGCTCCGCCCATCTGACCATCTCATCTATATCTTCCTGCAGCTTGCAGATCCCTTCCTCGCTATTCACCATCCCCCCTACCTTTGTGTCATCTGCAAACTTGCTGATCATGCCCTGTACGTTGACATCCAGATCATTTATGTAGATTACAAACAGTAAGGGACCCAACACCGATCCCTGCGGCACCCCACTGGACACCGGCCTCCAGTCACAGAAGCACCCTTCTACCATCACCCTCTGTCACTAAGCCAGTTTTTTAATCCATTTTGCCAAGGTGCCCTGGATCCCATGGGCTCTTACCTTCTTGACTAGTCTCCTGTGTGGGACCTTGTCAAAAGCCTTACTGAAATCCATGTATACCACATCCACTGCACTACCCCATCTACCTCCTTGGTCACCCTTTCAAAAAATTCAATCAATTTAGTCAGAAACGACCTTCTCTTAACAAAGCCATGTTGACTATCCTTAATTAACCCTCGATCCTCCAAGTGAAGACTCATTCTGTCCCTCAGAATCTTTTCTAGCAATAAAGATATAAATCCAGCAGGTCAGTTATCGTCTGTAGAGAGATACAGAGTTAATGAGTCGAGTTGAACATCATTCATCATTAGTATTAGATCTGAAATGCAAGGTCTGGTTCACCTGCCCTGCTGAGTATTTGGGACAATTTATGCTTTTATTACACATTTTCAAGCCTCACCAATTTAAGCCATGCATTTAGTTTGGGCCGCAGGTGCGGGAACAGGTCCCAAAAGGCACATTAATTCAGAATCCCTTTGTTTTTGCAATTGCCAAAGTTAGTTCTCAAAGTTACAGCTGGTCTGTGGTCGCTCCACGTGGCTTTGCTGCTATCCAGTGGCGAACAGAACAAATGCAATAATATTCATGATGAAGAGAACATGGTTGATGTAGAGATACAGCACGGAAACAGGCCTTTCGGCCAACCGAAGAGAGACACAGCATGCTAGAATAACTCAGCGGGTCAGACTGGATCTCCGGAGAAAAATAGTAGCTGTCATTTCGGGTCGAGACCCTTCATCGGACTGAGAGTCAGGGGAAAGGGAAACGAGAGACATAGAGGGCGACACATAGCCCTATAGAACAAAAGAAGGAAAGATATGCAAGAAATTAACGACCATGAAGGACACAGGCCAATGTTGGGTTTGGGCGAGGTGAAACGAGTACAACAACTAGGGTGGGGGAGGGGTCGAATTCACGCGGACCATCGATCACCCGTTCACACTCGATCTAAGGTATCACATTTTGTCATCCGCTCTCTACACAGAAGGGCTATTTCACAGCGGTCAACTAACCTATGTGAACAACTCACGAGGAAAAACCTTTTCATCCAGAGAGCTGTGAATATGTGCAATTCTCTACCACAGGCGGCAGTGGAGTCGAATTCACTGGATGTGTTCAAGAGTGAGTTAGAGATAGTTCTCATGGCTAACGGAGAAAGCAGGAGTGGGGCACTGATTTTGGATGATCAGCCATAATCGTATTGAATGGCGGTGCTGGCTCCAAAGGCCGAATGGCCTACATCTGCACGTATTTTCTCTGTTTCTATGTTTAACTTATAAACTTATGTTTCTATGTTTAACCTATAAATTAGCACATCGTTTGGATGTGGAACGAAACAGCAGCAACTGGAGGAAACAGAGGAGATTAACTTTTTCTAGTTCTACATAGCATCAACAACTCCGAGAGGCCCATTGTATTTCCTATTCTCAGCATTTAGTTTTATTTTTCTCCCTTTAAATAATTTCCGATTTAATTTCTCCCTTCTATTTACACCCCCCGAGTCAGACCTTTACTGCCCTATTCCGATAGTCATCAATACCAATTCGTTCTCTCTGATATAATGGGGTGTGGGGGAAAATAAGGTGGTGAGGGTGTAGGTTGTGGGGGAGAAAGCGGGGTGGGGGGAAGGGAGTGGTTGTTGTTACTTAAAATTTGAGAATTCAATGTTTATACCGTTGGGTTGTAAGCTGCCAAAGCGGAATATGAGGTGCTTTTCCTGCAGTTTGAGTGTGGCTTCACATTGGTAATGGAGGAGGCCCAGGGCACAAACGTCAGTGTGGGATTGGCAATGGGAGTTAAAATGGTTAGCATCCAGAGACCCAGAAGGCCTTGATGCACCGAGCGCGTGTTCGGTGAAACGTCCACCATGCTTGGGATAGGCATAACAGAATGGAACAGGGCGCGGCGCCAACGTGGCTTCGGGTGTAACTGACAAGGCGTTGCACCTGTTGGGAAGTGGAACCTGCCGCCCGCATTTGGGTTTACAGCCAGGGACCAGGGTTGGCGGAGAGCTCCCTCCGGCCTTCTTGGAATCCCCACCAACGCATTTGCCTCTATTGCACCAGTACTCGGACCAATCTCTATTTGTAGACTGTGCTTCATTTGATAAAGGATGTTATTAGATTCTTTAACGTATATTCTATTATGTTAAATGTCACCTTGTCTGTGACAGTGGAACAATAAACCTCCCGATGGAAAAGTCCAATTGTTTGTTTGCTCTCCAATCACATCACTCTACTTCCAGCACACACCATGGCTGCAGTGTGCACTGTTTACACTGGGCACTGCAGATATTTGCCAAGGTAGCTTCAACAGCATCTACTAAACCAGCACCTCCAGCACTGAGTGGAAGGGAAGCATGTGGTTGGGGCGACAACACCTACAGACACACACCAAGTCTCAAAGCTTCTTATGTCAGGGTAGAGGGCGGGAAACAAAGAGGGGAAAGAAGTGGAGCAACAGTGGCAGAGTATGAGGACTCCAAAATATAAAGGATTGGACCCTTCGAATCAAATCCACTTGCAATACTATTAACTCCGTTTAATTAATATTAATTCAATATACACAGTTAATGACCTTCATTGACTGGATAATTTGCTGAAACAGTAACATGCGCAAGCATCCAATGGAAAGATGGTGTTCATTTGAATTAAACGCCTGGCTGACTCTAATCCTGCAAGTAAGAAGTAAATCCCAAACTTCTTGGACTGTACAACTTGCTTTTAAATTCCGTCTTTGAAATAATGCTGTGCCCGGTTTGCAATTACCGCATTTAATGCATTGCAAATAGTGGCTACATTTCAAAATTGTTATGTCAGTAAAGTACTTTGTAGTCCAGTATGAGATATGTGAGAACATGTGATCAGGTAAAGAGGGGAGGGGGATGGAGGGAGGGAGTGGAGGAAAAAGGAGGGAAAGCGTGCATAAAGAGAAAGGGATGAGGGAGAGGGGTGTGGAGGGGAGGATGGCATAAGTGGAGGAGTGGGGAAAGGGGGGAGCGGGAGAGAAAGAGAAAGAGAGCGGAGAGGGGGGACGAGGGGAGAGAGTGGGAGAGAAAGGGGGAGAGAGAGGAGGTAGAGAGAGAGAGAGGGAGAGGGAGGGGGGAGAGGTGGAAGAGATAGAATGGGTGGAGAAATGCAAGCAGATTCCTAGTTGCACGCACAGCATCTTGATTATGAACGATTCTCCCATGTGTCAACGCCCTGCTAAAGTCCACGAAGACCAATCAGACGAACATTATTAACATGATTAACATATCCGAGGTATGGTGGCGGTGAGGTGGAAATGGCAGGTTTGTTCATCGCAGCCACTTCCAAAGCCGTTGAGACCATCACAGACCATCACTTTACTGACATAACAATTTTGAAATGTAGCCACTATTTGCAATGCATTAAATGCTGGACCCCCTACATTAAGGACTGCAACAATGAAAGAACAGTGCTAAATCAGATTTATTCAATTCATTAAAATATAATTTTGATTATTGTTTTCTTCCTCTAATCGAGCTGTTCGGAATCTGAAGGGTCCAGAACCGAATCGTCGCCTGTTCGTTCCTTCCACAGATGCAGCCTGATCCGTTGAGTTACTCCAACACTTTGTCCTTAGCCGCGTAAAGCGCGGACAACATCCCTGGACGAATGCAATCCACCGACTGTCCCACACGCGAACCAGAGGACTCTGCACGCGTCCTGGCGAGCTACAAGATGTCTCCTCAGCGGCAAGAGGCCGCGTATCTTGGACCATGCAGTGCAGCTATGTTCTTGTGTTTTATTATCAAACAGAGCCTTGAATATATTCAATTCAATTCAATGCAATGCATATACATTAAATTCAGTTCAATTCAATTCAACCCAATTCAATTCAATTCAATTCAATTCAATTCAATTCAATTCAATTCAGAGTACTCTTCTAAAAGTGTCGGAAGATTTCGGATAGCATTTTTCTGATTGGGTTTAAGCCAACAACTTTTATTCACCCGACCGAAACATTGCCTACCCATTTACGTCCAGAGAAGCTGCTTTCCCTGCTGACACAGAAACGTTATCTATGGCTCAACATTTACAGTCCCCTCTATCGATTGTAATTGTTGTGCTCTGAATTTCAAAGAGGTTTATTTAGCTCCCGCGCTCGCGTTTAACCGAGAAGAAAGAAGTAAGCTGCGGCTGGTAGGGAGGGTAGGGGGAGGAGCCTTAGCATCAGGGAGAAAAAGGAGCACCAGGTGTTATTTTTATACAGACCGAGAGAGAGAGAGAGAGAGAGAGAGAGAGAGAGAGAGAGAGAGAGAGAGAGGAACATAGGTGCCGTGCCCATACCGGACACGATGCCGTTCAATTTATCGCCGGTTCCTGCACGTGATCCATATCCCTCCATACCCTGTTCATTCAGATGCCGAGCTAAAAGTCTCCTAAATGCTAGCATGATATCGGGGCCCATCAACACGGAAGTCACCAAACTCTGTATACGGTATTTGACGCGCTATCCGCTTTAAACTTTAACCTTTCACCTTAAAGCTACGCTTTGTGCCCCGTGGCACGCCCGCCCTGGAAAAGCGATTCTGACTATCTAAACTATTTATGCATCTCATAATTTCATACACTTCTATCAGGTCACCCTCAAGCCTTTGGCATGGCAGGGAAAACAATCCAAGTTTGTCTAACCCTTTCAAATAAGATAAGGCCCTCTAAACCAGCCATCATTCTGGTAAAATGTAGACATGGAGAACCGCAGATGAA